>NW_025534288.1:117500-185000 GCF_020615455.1 Coregonus clupeaformis
TCATAATGTTATTTAATGTGATCTCTCCCCCCTACAGGGTGTCATCGCAGAGTCTGCCCACATGGCTGGCCCAGATATAAGACACACTGCTATCACTACGTCCCCCTCGTGACCACATGGCCAGAGGCAGAGGTACCTGGACGTTTGCTGTAGATAATTGAGATCAGCTGTGTGGGTGATTTTAAGTATTGATGGTTTAATGAGAGATCATCCGCTTATTTAAGGATTTTGGACACTGGCCAGCCGGGCTCAATTTCTACTAGCCAGTGTCCAAAATGTGCTATGTGATAATGGAAAAGACAATAATTGACCTGCATCTTGGGCTAGTTGGAAACATTTTCTACAAGCCTGGTCTGAAAAGCACTAGCCTTGGGCTAGCTGGGATGCTATCTCCATCCCTGTCTGGTGGCCATACATTGTTGCAGTTGACTCTGTAGGTTTAGTCTGTGTTCAACAGGGTTGAGAAACTATAACATGATGTGCTAGTCCTTCTGTTAACCTTTACATTCTACCTCTGTTTAATTCTCTCTCTCTCCTCTCTTTCTCTCTCTCTCTCTCTCTCTCTCTCTCTCTCTCTCTCTCTCTCTCTCTCTCTCTCTCTCTCTCTCTCTCTCTCTCTCTCTCTCTCTCTCCTCTCTCTGTCTGTCTCTCTCTCTCTCTGTGTCTCTCTCTCTTCTCTCCCCTCTCTCTCTCTCTCTCCTCTATCTCTCTACCTCTCTCTCTCCAGAGGAAATGTTTGCTCTTGGGAGGTAATTTGGCATCAGTGCACAGCCTTCCCCAGTATCGTTTCCTTCAGTCTCTCATCCAAGAGAGTAGAGTTCAGCGCACCTGGATTGGAGCCTACGATGCAATGAAGGTCAGAAGCTCTCTGTTCATCACTCATGAAACATATAAGATGCATTGATTCTTGATGAATCTGAGAGTGGTTACATTTCTCCAGGCCCATCCCTCAGCTTTTTACCCAAACAGTGGTGGGTTGCCAATTAGTTATTTTCCAATTCCCAGATTGCCCCTTTAAAGACAGTAATTACAGTGTAAATATATAGTGTTTACTGTGTGCTGGGGATGCATCCTCCTATGTGCTCTGTAGGAGGGTCTTTGGCTGTGGAGTGACGGGTCCAGGTTTAACTACCAGAACTGGGCCCCGGGGAAACCCTCTAACTACAACCATGGTTTTGTGAAGGACATCACGAATGGCCGGGGGCATTGCATGGAGATGAACTGTGGAGGTACAATGCTGTCACCAGAGTACTCTCCCTCACATTATACATCAAACAATTGGATAGTTGTAAAATACATCTTAAAGGGAATTTGTTCCTTTATTAGCTACATATTTATAAAACCAACATAGATACAATACCTACCTTTCTGTGTTTCTCTCTTTCCCAGCTTCCCGCCGCCAGAATGATGCCCCCTGCTGGTTTAAACTTCCCTTCCTGTGTTCCAGAAAGCTGTGATGTCCACATTTTAGGAGAGAATACATTGGAGAGGCTCTCAGCATATGAAATTGTTTTAAATAAAGGCACAGTCTGCAATATTACCTTTTGTTCAGTGGTCATTTATATAAAACACCAGCTGGAGATAATTATGAAACTCTGTGGTGTGAAGGTCCAAATAACATACTTGGTGAATGAAATGTTCAACAGTTGCTTCTCACTTTGTAATACTTTTAATTGTCGTAGAAATGTTCTATATTTTCATAGTCAAACCAGATATGACCAATTCTACAATAACACATTTGATGTAAATCACCATCATCACCATCATCACCATCATCATCTTCATCATCACCATCACCACCATCATCATCATCACCATCATCAACACCATCATCATCATCATCATCATCATCATCATCATCCATCATCACCATCACCATCATCGTCATCATTACCATCATCATCATCACCATCAGGGTTAATGGTTACTGAACTGTCGTCCACTCCAGCCAAACTAGAACAAGGAGGATCTGATTTGGGGAGCATATTCTGCCACCTTGTGGTCATTCATCAGTTCTAAAAACACACACACTATTTTTTCTTCTACTGGTATTCAATGACTGTCACGATCGTTATATGAAACGGACCAAGGCGCAGGGTGATAAACGTACATCTTTTAATGAGTACTTTAACATATACAACAAAACAACAAAACGATACGTGAAGTCTAAAGGTTCACCAACACAAACCTATACAGAACAAGATCCCACAATTAACTGTGCCAAACAGGCTGCCTAAGTATGGTTCCCAATCAGAGACAACGAGAAACAGCTGCCTCTGACTGGGAACCACCCTGGCCAACATAGATCCACACGAACTAGAACAAAACATAGAAAATACAACATAGACAATCCACACCCTGGCTCAACATATTAGAGTCCCCAGAGCCAGGGCGTGACAGTACCCCCCCCCCAAAGGCGCGGACTGCGACCACGCCAACTAAACCCAACAGGGGAGGGGCTGGGTGGGCATTCCGCCTCGGAGGCGGATCCGGCTCCGGGCGTGACCACCACTCTCTCGCTACCCGTCCGTAGCGCCCCTGGTCTGGTCCCGCCTCGTTATTACCTCGACTAACCTGGTCTGGCCTGTTCCCGGCCTGATCCTGCTCCCCGCACCAAGCCTGTGGTGCGCGTCGCCAGCCCGGTCCGGCCTGTTCCTGCCCCTCGCACCAAGCCTGTGGTGCGCGTCGCCAGCCCGGTCCGGCCTGTTCCTGCTCCCCGCACCAAGCCTGTGGTGCGCATCGCCAGCCCGGTCCGGCCTGATCCTGCTCCCCGCACCAAGCCTGTGGTGCGCGTCGCCAGCCCGGTCCGGCCTGTCCGGCCTGTTCCTGCCCCTCGCACCAAGCCAGTGGTGCGCGTCGTCAGCCCGGTCCGGCCCGTTCCTGCTCCCCGCACCAAGCCAGTGGTGCGCGTCGCCAGCCCGGTCCGGCCCGTTCCTGCTCCCCGCACCAAGCCTGTGGTGCGTGTCGCCAGCCCGGTCCGGCCCGTTCCTGCTCCCCGCACCAAGCCAGTGGTGCGCGTCGTCAGCCCGGTCCGGCCCGTTCCTGCTCCCCGCACCAAGCCAGTGGTGCACGTCGTCAGCCCGGTCCGCCCGTTCCTGCTCCCCCGCACCAAGCCAGTGCTGCGCGTCGTCAGCCCGGTCCGGTCCGTTCCTGATCCCCGCACCAAGCCAGTGGTGCGCGTCGTCAGCCCGGTCCGGCCAGTTCCTGCTCCCCGCACCAAGCCTGTGCTGCGCGTCGTCAGCCCGGTCCGGTCCGTTCCTGATCCCCACACCAAGCCAGTGGTGCGCGTCGTCAGCCCGGTCCGGCCAGTTCCTGCTCCCCGCACCAAGCCAGTGGTGCGCGTCGTCAGCCCAGTCCGGCCTGTCCTGCTCCCCGCACCAAGCCAGTGGTGCGCGTCGTCAGTCCGGCACAGCCCGTGCCTGAGCAATCCGCTCCACCGGTGTCCAGTCCAGCTCCGGCCAGCGGGGCCAGACCAGACCAGGGGCGCTACGGATGGGTAGCGAGAGAGTGGTGGTCACGCCCGGAGCCGGATCCGCCTCCGAGGCGGAATGCCCACCCAGCCCCTCCCCTGTTGGGTTTAGTTGGCGCTGTCGCAGTCCGCGCCTTTGGAGGGGGGTTTACTGTCACGCCCTGGCTCTGGGGACTCGTATATGTTGAGCCAGGGTGTGGATTGTCTATGTTGTATTTTCTATGTTTTGTTCTAGTTCGTGTGGATCTATGTTGGCCAGGGTGGTTCCCAATCAGAGGCAGCTGTTTCTCGTTGTCTCTGATTGGGAACCATACTTAGGCAGCCTGTTTGGCACAGTTAATTGTGGGATCTTGTTCTGTATAGGTTTGTGTTGGTGAACCTTTAGACTTCACGTATCGTTTTGTTGTTTTGTGGTATATGTTAAAGTACTCATGGTGCGCGACGCGCACCACTGGCTTGGTGCGGGGAGCAGGAACGGGCCGGACCGGGCTGACGACGCGCACCACTGGCTTGGTGCGAGGGGCAGGAACAGGCCGGACCGGGCTGGCGACGCGCACCACAGGCTTGGTGCGGGGAGCAGGATCAGGCCGGACCGGGCTGGCGACGCGCACCACAGGCTTGGTGCGGGGAGCAGGAACAGGCCGGACCGGGCTGGCGACGCGCACCACAGGCTTGGTGCGGGGAGCAGGAACAGGCCGGACCGGGCTGGCGACGCGCACCACAGGCTTGGTGCGGGGAGCAGGAACAGGCCAGGAACAGGCTGGACCAGGTTAGTCGAGGTAATAACGAGGCTATATACAGGGGGTACCGGTACTGAGTCAATGCGCCGGGTACAGGTTAGTCGAGGTAATAACAAGGCTATATACAGGGGGTACCGGTACTGAAAACACTGCTACTCCTACTGCTCTCTCCTCGTCTGACCATGTGTTCTCGCATACCCCGAGAGCATCTGGTCAGCGGGGTGGTGGCACAGGAATCCTCATCTCTCCCAAGTGGACATTCTCTCTTTTTCCCCTGACCCATCTGTCTATCTCCTCATTTGAATTCCATGCTGTCACAGTCACTAGCCCATTCAAGCTTAACATCCTTGTCATTTATGTGTTTGTAGTTGTATTAGTGGTATGGGGCTTTATGTGTAGTTGTATTAGTAGTATGGCACTGTGTGTGTAGTTGTATTAGTAGTATGTGGCTGTATGTGTAGTTGTTTTAGTATTATAGGGTTGTGTGTGTAGTTGTATTAGTAGTATAGGGCTGTGTGTGTAGTTGTATGTGTGGGTAGTTGTATTAATAGTTTGGGGATGTGTGTGTAGTTGTTATAGTAGTAGTATAGATATGTGTGTAGTTGTATTAGTAGTATTGGGCTGTATGTGTAGTTGTATTTGTAGTATGGGGCTATGTGTGAAGTTGTATTAGTAGTATAGGGCTGTGTGTGTAGTTGTATTAGTAGTATGGGGCTGTGTGTGTAGTTGTATTAGTAGTATAGGGCTGTGTGTGTAATTGAGTGTGTAGTTGTATTAGTACTATAGGGCTGAGTGTGTAGTTGTGTTAGGAGTATAGGGCTGTGTTTGTAGTTGCGTTAGTAGTATACGAGTGTGTTTGTAGTTTTGTTAGTAATATGGGGCTATCTGTGTTGTTGTATTAGTAGTAAAAGGCAGTGTCTGTAGTTGTATTAGTGGTATTTGGCTGTATGTGTAGTTGTATTAGTAGTATAGGGCTGTGTGTGTAGTTGTATTAGTAGTATAGGGCTGTGTGTGTAGTTGTATTAGTAGTATTTGTATGTGTCTGTAGTTGTATTAGTAGTATAGGGCTGTGTGTGTAATTTTGTGTGTAGTTGTATTAGTACTATAGGGCAGAGTGTGTAATTGTGTTAGGAGTATAGGGCTGTGTTAGTAGTTTTGTTAGTAATATGGGGCTATTTGTGTTGTTGTATTAGTATTAAAAGGCAGCGTCTGTAGTTGTATTAGCGATATTTGGCTGTATGTGTAGTTGTGTTAGTATTATAGAAATGTGTGTGTAGTTGTGTTAGAAGGTTTGGGATGTGTGTGTAGTTGTATTAGTAGTATGGCGTTGTCTGTGTAGTTGTATTAGTATTATAGGGCTGTGTGTGTAGTTGTATTAGTAGTATAGGGATGTGTGTAGTTGTATTAGTAGTAAAGGGCTTTGTGTGTAGTTGTATTAGTGTTATATGGCTGGTTGTGTAGTTGTATTAGCAGTATAGGGCTGTGCGTGTAGTTGTGTTAGTAGTTTGTGGCTGTATGTGTACTTGTATTAGTAGTATGGGGCTGTGTGTGTAGTTGTATTAGTAGTATAGGGCTGTGTGTTTAGTTGTATTAGTATTATGGGGCTGTGTGTAGTTGTATTAGTAGTATCGGTCTGTGTGTGCGAGTGTGTGTGTAGTTGTATTTGTAGTATAGGGCAGTGTGTGTAATTGAGTGTGTAGTGGTATTAGTAATATAGGGCTGTGTGTGTAGTTGTATTAGTAGTATGGGGCTGTGTGTGTAGTTGTATTAGTAGTATGGGGCTGTGTGTGTAGTTGTATTAGTAGTATAGGGCTGTGTGTGTAGTTGTATTAGTAGTATGGGGCTGTGTGTGTAGTTGTGTTAGTAGTATGGGGCTGTGTGTGTAGTTGTATTAGTAGTATGGGGCTGTGTGTGTAGTTGTATTAGTAGTATGGGGCTGTGTGTGTAGTTGTATTAGTAGTATGGGGCTGTGTGTGTAGTTGTATTAGTAGTATGGGGCTGTGTGTGTAGTTGTATTAGTAGTATGGTGCTGTGTGTGTAGTTGTATTAGTAGTATGGGGCTGTGTGTGTAGTTGTATTAGTAGTATGGGGCTGTGTGTGTAGTTGTATTAGTAGTATGGGGCTGTGTGTGTAGTTGTATTAGTAGTATGGGGCTGTGTGTGTATTTGTATTAGTAGTATAGGGCTGTGTGTGTAGTTTGTGACGTCACGAGAGGCTACACAGCTTTCAGCGGGATTGCTCAAGTAGTGCAAGGAGACAAGGTTCAAACAAAACAAGGATTGTATTATAGGTCTTGGGAAATTAACGAAAATATAACAAAATTCTGTTCTCTTGTGGCTCTTTAAGGGTTAACAGTTCAGGGATGTCTCTTCCACATCCAAAGTCATAATTCTCACTCGCTCAGATAACTTTTCCCCAGCCTTACTGTAGTCCACGTTGCAGCTAGTGGCCAACCCAGCAAAAAGTCCTTCCAAATGTCTCTCACGTATTTCCACAGGTGCATATATCCAAAGGTGAGTATTTCCCAAAGGTAAGTATCTCCAAATCCTTATATTCCTCATGGAAGTGGACGTGCAGCACTCTTGTCCTCCAGAGAGCCCAGGTTGGAGACTGTGTCTCTTCCCTTCCAAACCTTCAGCTCATCAGCTCCTCATTTGTTTCAGCTGCGTGGGAAGATTGGCCATAGAGGGGTGGAGTTCCCGACCATACCAGCAGATGGAGCCATAGCTGTCTGGGTTTGCAGCCACCTCAGGGGGATGTAACGTCCCTCCAGGACACAGCCTCTCGTGACATCACACATCCCCCTCCTCGGGACCGACGTCCTCGTCGGGGTAAAGGCAGCGAAGAAGGCATCACGCCGGGAGAGGGCGTCCGCATTGCCGTGGTGCTTGCCAGCCTGCTCTCTCTTCAACTCCTCCACCTCTAGGACCAGGGACTCAGCCTCCTGTTGTCTCTCCTTGAGTTTCTTACTGAACGCATCAGCCTTGGTTTTAGCAGAGTTTAGCTTCTGTTGAGCAGCTTTCAGTTCCTTCTCTCTCTCTGCCTCCGCATTCTTCATCTTGTTCTCCAACACCTTGTACTTCTCCTCTGCCTTCTTCTGGACCTCCTTACTACTGCGCAGGGTCTCCTCACACTCCTCGATGGTCCTGCGCAGCCTCTCCAGCTCCTCCTGTTGCTTATGGAAGGAGCTCTGTTGGAGTTTAGCCTGGAGGATATCTAACTCTTCTGTCTTCATGTCTAACTGTTGCTTTAACAAACGATACCTCTCAGCGGTCCCCTTCAGACCAGACAGTTCTTTGTCCAGATTCTGTAGCTCCGTCTCTGTGTCGGTCTGGGCACCTGCCATCCCTATCAGAGCCCGGGCGGGAGTGAGTAATTCGGAGGATTGCACCGGAGCCTTCCCAGGATGAGTCTTGCCTCTCCGTTTCCGAGGTACTCGGGTTATCCTCTCCTGAGACTCTCTCCAGAGTGGGTAAAAGGCTGGGCAGTCTCGTCCAATTAGGACAGGGACGGGGAGGGAATCAACCACCCCCGCCGTCGTGTGTATGGTTCCCCGTGTGCTGGTCATTGTAAGTTCAGTAATGGGGTATTCTCTGGTGTCCCCATGGACACAGGAAACTGGGAGGACTTTTCCCGGGGTCAGACACGTTGGGCCCACCAAATCCTTACGCACCAGGGTGGCCCGGCTACCAGAATCCAGTAAGGCCTCCACATCATGGTGATTCACAGTTACCGGGCAGGTGGGGGGTCGATCTGGGCCGCCATCTACGACTCCCAAGAGCGAGGCAAAACGGTGTGTGGGTGCTGAGCTGGAGGACTCCGCAGTGGGCATAGGTTCATCGGCTGGTTTCCCACACTGCCAGGAGATATGTCCCATCTCCCCACACCGGTAACACTGTCGAGTTTCCCCCTCCTGGTGTACTCTTCTTGGACCCGCCTGGTTTCTGGCTCCCCCTGGAGCCGGGATAAGTCCTGACGTGGCTGGGTTCGAGACCTTGGGGGTCCTTTGGACGGGTTCTTCCCATTTGTGGTGGGGCCGCACTCCTGGGGTCTTTTCGGGAAGCATTCAGCATCTCCGCTGTGGCCTGGTACTTTTCCACAGCTTCCACGGTCAGATCAGCCGTGGTCAAGGCCTGTTGACTGATGAACCGTTTTGCCTCATAAGGCAGGGCGCGTAGGTACCGATCCACCACAACGGCCTCCACCACCGCCGCTGCTGTATTCCTCTGCGGATCCAGCCATTTCCTTGCGATTCGGACAAGTTCATGCATCTGCGCCCGAGGAGGTTGGTCTGGTTGGAAGGTCCAGCCGTGAAAGCGCTGGGCCATACCAAACTTTGTGAGTCCATATCTGCTGAGGATCTCAGACTTCAGGGCATCATAGTCAGTAACCTGGTCAGGGCCCAGGTCCCGGACAGCATTCAGCGATTCCCCGGTTAGAAAGGGGGGCTAACAGACCAACCCACTGTTGCTTGGGCCAGGCTTCCCTAGTGGCCGTGGCCTCAAATGCATGCAGGTATGCCTCAATGTCATCGGTAGCTCCCATCTTAGATATAAAGTCACTTGCCTTTATTGGGCGGGTATTTTGGACCACCCTCTGTCTCTGCAACTGCAATTCCTCTGCCTTCAGAAGGTTGGCTTTCTTTTGCTCCTCCAAGAGAGCCACGTTTGCTTGCATCTGGGCTTGCTGGCCAGCAACAAGGGCTTTCAATATGTCCTCCATTTCAGTCGGGCGGGGAGCCTACGGCCAACTTGGAAAACTGGGTGATCAAACCTTCGGTATCCTCCTCTGACATGCACTATTAACGCTTGAGCGTGCCTGTATTCTCCACCATCTGTGACGTCACGAGAGGCTACACAGCTTTCAGCGGGATTGCTCAAGTAGTGCAAGGAGACAAGGTTCAAACAAAACAAGGATTGTATTATAGGTCTTGGGAAATTAACGAAAATATAACAAAATTCTGTTCTCTTGTGGCTCTTTAAGGGTTAACAGTTCAGGGATGTCTCTTCCACATCCAAAGTCATAATTCTCACTCGCTCAGATAACTTTTCCCCAGCCTTACTGTAGTCCACGTTGCAGCTAGTGGCCAACCCAGCAAAAAGTCCTTCCAAATGTCTCTCACGTATTTCCACAGGTGCATATATCCAAAGGTGAGTATTTCCCAAAGGTAAGTATCTCCAAATCCTTATATTCCTCATGGAAGTGGACGTGCAGCACTCTTGTCCTCCAGAGAGCCCAGGTTGGAGACTGTGTCTCTTCCCTTCCAAACCTTCAGCTCATCAGCTCCTCATTTGTTTCAGCTGCGTGGGAAGATTGGCCATAGAGGGGTGGAGTTCCCGACCATACCAGCAGATGGAGCCATAGCTGTCTGGGTTTGCAGCCACCTCAGGGGGATGTAACGTCCCTCCAGGACACAGCCTCTCGTGACATCACAAGTTGTATTAGTAGTATAGGGCTGTGTGTGTAGTTGTATTAGTAGTATAGGGCTGTGTGTGTAGTTGTATTAGTAGTATGGGGCTGTGTGTGTAGTTGTAATAGTTGTATGGGGCTGTGTGTGTAGTTGTATTTGTAGTATGGGGCTATGTGTGAAGTTGTATTAGTAGTATAGGGCTGTGTGTGTAGTTGTATTAGTAGTATGGGGCTGTGTGTGTAGTTGTATTAGTAGTATAGGGCTGTGTGTGTAATTGTGTGTGTAGTTGTATTAGTACTATAGGGCTGAGTGTGTAGTTGTGTTAGGAGTATAGGGCTGTGTTTGTAGTTGCGTTAGTAGTATACGGCTGTGTTTGTAGTTTTGTTAGTAATATGGGGCTATCTGTGTTGTTGTATTAGTAGTAAAAGGCAGTGTCTGTAGTTGTATTAGTGGTATTTGGCTGTATGTGTAGTTGTATTAGTAGTATAGGGCTGTGTGTGTAGTTGTATTAGTAGTATAGGGCTGTGTGTGTAGTTGTATTAGTAGTATTTGTATGTGTCTGTAGTTGTATTAGTAGTATAGGGCTGTGTGTGTAATTTTGTGTGTAGTTGTATTAGTACTATAGGGCAGAGTGTGTAATTGTGTTAGGAGTATAGGGCTGTGTTAGTAGTTTTGTTAGTAATATGGGGCTATTTGTGTTGTTGTATTAGTATTAAAAGGCAGCGTCTGTAGTTGTATTAGCGATATTTGGCTGTATGTGTAGTTGTGTTAGTATTATAGAAATGTGTGTGTAGTTGTGTTAGAAGGTTTGGGATGTGTGTGTAGTTGTATTAGTAGTATGGCGTTGTCTGTGTAGTTGTATTAGTATTATAGGGCTGTGTGTGTAGTTGTATTAGTAGTATAGGGATGTGTGTAGTTGTATTAGTAGTAAAGGGCTTTGTGTGTAGTTGTATTAGTGTTATATGGCTGGTTGTGTAGTTGTATTAGCAGTATAGGGCTGTGCGTGTAGTTGTGTTAGTAGTTTGTGGCTGTATGTGTACTTGTATTAGTAGTATGGGGCTGTGTTTGTAGTTGTATTAGTAGTATAGGGCTGTATGTTTAGTTGTATTAGTATTATGGGGCTGTGTGTAGTTGTATTAGTAGTATCGGTCTGTGTGTGCGAGTGTGTGTGTAGTTGTATTTTTAGTATAGGGCAGTGTGTGTAATTGAGTGTGTAGTGGTATTAGTAATATAGGGCTGTGTGTGTAGTTATATTAGTAGTATGGGGCTGTGTGTGTAGTTGTATTAGTAGTATGGGGCTGTGTGTGTAGTTGTATTAGTAGTATAGGGCTGTGTGTGTAGTTGTATTAGTAGTATGGGGCTGTGTGTGTAGTTGTGTTAGTAGTATGGGGCTGTGTGTGTAGTTGTATTAGTAGTATGGGGCTGTGTGTGTAGTTGTATTAGTAGTATGGGGCTGTGTGTGTAGTTGTATTAGTAGTATGGGGCTGTGTGTGTAGTTGTATTAGTAGTATGGGGCTGTGTGTGTAGTTGTATTAGTAGTATGGTGCTGTGTGTGTAGTTGTATTAGTAGTATGGGGCTGTGTGTGTAGTTGTATTAGTAGTATGGGGCTGTGTGTGTAGTTGTATTAGTAGTATGGGGCTGTGTGTGTAGTTGTATTAGTAGTATGGGGCTGTGTGTGTAGTTGTATTAGTAGTATGGGGCTGTGTGTGTATTTGTATTAGTAGTATGGGGCTGTGTGTGTATTTGTATTAGTAGTATAGGGCTGTGTGTGTAGTTGTATTAGTAGTATAGGGCTGTGTGTGTAGTTGTATTAGTAGTATAGGGCTGTGTGTGTAGTTGTATTAGTAGTATGGGGCTGTGTGTGTAGTTGTAATAGTTGTATGGGGCTGTGTGTGTAGTTGTATTTGTAGTATGGGGCTATGTGTGAAGTTGTATTAGTAGTATAGGGCTGTGTGTGTAGTTGTATTAGTAGTATGGGGCTGTGTGTGTAGTTGTATTAGTAGTATAGGGCTGTGTGTGTAATTGTGTGTGTAGTTGTATTAGTACTATAGGGCTGAGTGTGTAGTTGTGTTAGGAGTATAGGGCTGTGTTTGTAGTTGCGTTAGTAGTATACGGCTGTGTTTGTAGTTTTGTTAGTAATATGGGGCTATCTGTGTTGTTGTATTAGTAGTAAAAGGCAGTGTCTGTAGTTGTATTAGTGGTATTTGGCTGTATGTGTGTAACGATCCCGGCAGTCTGAGTCGGGTCCTGTCTGTGTACTAGTTTTTCTGCTCGTGATCTCCAGTTTCCCGAGGGTTCTGGAACGCTCCCTGCCTGGTTGCCGGGCAACGTTGCTAGGCGGGAGCTCTCTTGATTTCCGCACCTGCATCCCATCAGCAATCTGCACACCTGGTCCTGATCATCACCCTTCTTAGGCTCTGGCCTAACATCCATTCCCTGCCGGATCGTTAGCCATGAACAGTATGTTTATCAGCGGATCAGTCTTAGAGCTTAGAGCATTAGTTTTGTTGTTTTGCACCTTGTTTGCTTGTTGTATGCTTACCTCCATTTTGTTCTCCCTGCAGTCACTCGTCCGGAACCTTCACCCAACCTCTGCCTGATGGTCGGCGGCTGCCGAGCCATCATTGGACCAACTACTGCACCCTCAACAACTCATCCACGCCGCCCGCTCTGTTCCCTGGATTATTCAGCAGCACTCGTGGATCAGTTAAATAAACACTCACCTTTGACACCACTTACCTTGTCCTGGTCTGCTTCTGGGTTCTGGCTTAGTAAACCGTGACAGAACGATCCGGCCAGTAATGAACCCAGCGGACCTGGACTCTGTTCGCCATGCCATTACCCATCAGGAGAAGATGTTGGGCCATCATAGCACGGTACTACAGGAGATCGCGTTGTCAGTTCGGAACCTTTCTACCGGTCTGACGGAGGTCCAGAACCAGCGCAAGTTTCCGGTGGAGGATCCACTACCGGTTTCACCCATCTCGCCTGCCGCTTCTGGAGCTGTGTCCTTCCGTGAGCCCAAGGTTCCGACGCCGGATAAATATGAGGGGGAGCTGGGAAGATGCCGTTCCTTCCTTATGCAGTGTGGATTAGTGTTCGATCTACAGCCCTACTCTTATGCCACAGACAAAGCTAGGATAGCCTTTGTGATTGAGTTGCTGCGTGGTCGAGCGCTGGAGTGGGCTTCAGCCGTTTGGGAACGACAGGATCCCTGCATGGCTTCATACCAGGGGTTCACGGCCGAGATGAGGAAGCTCTTCGACCATTCCGTCCGAGGGAGGGACGCAGCTAGGCGCCTGTTTTCGCTTCGCCAAGGAACTCGCAGCGTGGCCGACTTCGTGATCGAGTTCAAGACGTTGGCTGTGGAGAGTGGGTGGAATGAGGAGTCTCTGCAAGCGGCCTTTTACCAGGGTCTGTCGGAGCAGCTCAAGGATGAGTTGATCTCCTATCCGGAGCCTAGTGACCTGGACAGCTTGGTAGCCTTGTCTATTCGGGTGGATAATCGAGTCCGAGAGCGAAGGAGGGGAGAAGCAATGGGTCCCGGTCCAACCGATCAGCTTCTCAGGTTCCAGTCGGGTCGGGGATTGGACCAGAATACGTCGATCATCGTCCACCATACAGGATTAGTGGAGAGGTCCTGTCTCCCGATTCTGAACCCATGCAAGTGGGGCGGCACGGGTTAACCAAGGAGGAGCGCCAACACAGACGTAGGACTAACTGTTGCCTCTACTGTGGTGGTTCGGGACATTACCTCGCCACTGGTTCCCGGCGGTCGCCAAACTGCGCGGCTCGCTAAAGTTGGGAGGACTTTTAGCGAGCCAGTTTCGACCTCTCAATACCTCTGTCAGACCCCGTTTCCGGCTACCCTTATGAACAGGAATCAGAGCTTAGCGATTAACGCTTTTATCGATTCAGGTGCCGATGGAAGCTTTCTTGATGCCGAGTTGGTGGAACAGCTGGGGCTTTCCAAGGAGCAATTGCCGGAAGCCATTGAAGCTACCACTCTGGACGGCAGTAGTCTGGCACGTATCACGATGAGGACTGAACCGGTTAAGATGCTGTTGTCGGGGAATCATTCTGAGATGATTTCATTCTTCATTCTGCCGTCTTCCCATGTTCCTCTGGTCCTTGGATACCCCTGGCTGAAGGAACACAATCCCACGTTCGATTGGGTGACGGGCAAGGTAACGAGTTGGAGCCTTGATTGTCATGCTAACTGTCTCAAGACTGCCTGTCCCCATTCGGTTCCCAGTCAGGTGATTGAGGCTAAACCCCCAGATTTGTCCCTGGTTCCCGAGACATATCACGATTTGGGGGAAGTGTTCAGTAAGCAGAAGGCTCTGTCACTCCCTCCCCACCGACCATATGATTGTGCCATCAACCTGTTCCCTGGAGCTGTCTACCCCAAGGGAAGGTTATACAGTATCTCCCGACCTGAACGTGAGGCTTTGGAGACCTACATCAAGGAGTCCCTAGCTGCTGGTCTCGTTCGTCCCTCGTCATCACCCCCTGGGGGGCAGGATTCTTCTTTGTGGGTAAGAAGGATGGCTCTCTGCGACCGTGTATTGATTATCGGGGGTTGAATGACATCACGGTCAAGAACAAGTATCCCCCTGCCCTTGATGAGTTCTGCCTTCGACTCCTTACAGGGTGCTACGGTGTTCACCAAGCTAGACCTACGCAATGCGTATCACATGGTCCGGATCAGAGAGGGGGACGAGTGGTTGACGGGTTTCAATACACCGATGGGTCACTTCGAGTATCAGGTGATGCCGTTTGGACTGACCAATGCTCCAGCGGTATTCCAGAGTATGGTGAACGACGTCCTGAGAGATATGATCGGTCTCTTTGTGTTTGTTTACCTGGATGACATTCTGATCTTCTCGAAGGAACCTTCCGACCACGTCCAGCATGTCCGGCAGGTTCTGCAGCGATTGTTGGAGAATCGCCTGTTCGTGAAGGCCGAGAAGTGCGAGTTTCACGCCCACACGACATCCTTTCTCGGGTACATCATCTCCAGGGGAGAGATTAGGATGGACCAGGAGAAGGTTAGAGCGGTTCTGGAATGGGCCCAGCCCGGTACGAGATTGCAGCTCCAGAGATTTTTGGGGTTTGCGAATTTCTACCGCAGATTCATCCGGGATTACAGCCGTGTGGCCGCTCCGTTAACTGCCTTGACTTCCAGTATCAGGACCTTCAAGTGGAATCCGGAGGCGGATCGAGCGTTCCTGGATTTGAAGAGGCGATTCACCAACGCACCGATTCTCTCTCAACCGGACACGGCCCGTCAGTTCGTCGTTGAAGTGGACGCGTCTGAGGTGGGAGTTGGCGCCATCCTGTCGCAGCGATGCTCCACGGACAGTAAACTCCATCCCTGCGCCTACTACTCTCGTCGCCTTTCGCCTGCGGAGAGGAATTACGATGTGGGTAACCGGGAGCTTCTCGCGGTGAAACTTGCCTTGGAGGAGTGGCGCCACTGGTTGGAGGGGGCGGAGCAACCGTTTATTGTCTGGACTGACCACAAGAATCTTGCTTACGTGCAATCGGCTAGACGTCTCAACTCCCGCCAGGCCAGGTGGGCGTTGTTTTTCGGACGATTCAATTTTTTCCCTGACGTTCCGACCTGGATCTAAGAACGGCAAGGCGGACGCCTTGTCCCGGATGTTCTCCAAGACGGAAGAGAGTGGGTCCAAGACCGAGACAATTCTCCCCCGGAACTGCGTCGTGGGAGCAGTTATGTGGAAGATTGAGGAGGAGGTGATGGCGGCCCTTCGGACGCAGCCCGGTCCCGTAACGGTCCACCCGGTCGGTTGTTTGTGCCTGAGTCGGTTCGTCCTGCTGTCCTCAAATGGTCCCACGCCAGCAAGATGGCTTGTCACCCTGGCGTGGCTCGGACGATGGCGTTTCTTCGCAGACGTTTTTGGTGGCCTGCCATGGCCGAGGATACTCGGGGGTTTTGTTGCTGCCTGTCCAGTGTGTGCGCAGAATAAGAGTACCAATCGGCCCAGCTCTGGACTACTTCACCCCCTTCCTATTCCCCGCGACCATGGTCGCATCTGGCCCTGGACTTTGTCACTGGGTTGCCCGCTTCTGAGGGGAACACGGTCGTTCTGACTATCGTGGACAGATTCAGCAAGTTCGCCCACTTTGTGCCAATTGCCAAGCTTCCCTCTGCCTCGGAGACGTCCGAGATCCTGGTTAGGGAGGTTTTCAGGGTCCACGGTTTGCCCAGTGATATCGTTTCCGACCGTGGTCCTCAGTTTACCTCTGCTGTCTGGAAGTCCTTCTGTTTGGCCATTGGAGCTACAGTCAGTCTCACATCTGGTTTTCACCCCCAATCTAATGGTCAGGCGGAGAGAGCCAACCAGAAGATGGAATCCACGCTACGCTGCCTGGTCTCTTCCAACCCCACCTCCTGGGTCTCTCAGTTGCCTTGGGTTGAGTATGCCCACAATACTCTCCCCTACATCTGCCACTGGGATGTCTCCCTTCCAGTGCCTGTACGGCTACCAACCTCCCTTGTTCCCTTCTCAGGAGAAGGAGCTCTCAGTGCCTTCTGTTCAGGCCCATATTCGTCGTTGCCACCGGACCTGGCATCGGGCCAGAAAGGCACTCCTTAGAGTTTCGGACCGGTATCAGCTCCAGGCGAATCGTCGCCGGATCCCCGCTCCCACCTATACCATCGGAGATAGGGTCTGGTTGGCCACACGGGATCTTCCTTTACGGACTGAGTCTAGGAAGTTGTTACCGAAGTTCATTGGTCCGTTTGTGGTGGAGAAGGTGATCAATCCGGTGGCAGTTCGACTCAAACTACCGAGGACGCTCAGAGTCCATCCCACCTTTCATGTCTCCTGCCTCAAGCCTGTTTTCCTCAGTCCTCTGTTGCCTCCTCCGCCTCCTCCTCCTCCTCCTCGGATGATCGGAGGTGGTCCTGCCTACACGGTGCGACGCATCATGGACTCCAGACGGCGGGGCCGGGGTTTCCAGTATCTCGTGGACTGGGAGGGGTATGGTCCTGAAGAGAGGAGTTGGATTCCGCGGCGACAGATCCTAGATGCTGACCTCATTCGTGACTTCTACCGCCTCCATCCTGGCGCTCCGGGGAGTCCGCCCGGTGGCGTTCGTCGGAGGGGGTACTGTAACGATCCCGGCAGTCTGAGTCGGGTCCTGTCTGTGTACTAGTTTTTCTGCTCGTGATCTCCAGTTTCCCGAGGGTTCTGGAACGCTCCCTGCCTGGTTGCCGGGCAACGTTGCTAGGCGGGAGCTCTCTTGATTTCCGCACCTGCATCCCATCAGCAATCTGCACACCTGGTCCTGATCATCACCCTTCTTAGGCTCTGGCCTAACATCCATTCCCTGCCGGATCGTTAGCCATGAACAGTATGTTTATCAGCGGATCAGTCTTAGAGCTTAGAGCATTAGTTTTGTTGTTTTGCACCTTGTTTGCTTGTTGTATGCTTACCTCCATTTTGTTCTCCCTGCAGTCACTCGTCCGGAACCTTCACCCAACCTCTGCCTGATGGTCGGCGGCTGCCGAGCCATCATTGGACCAACTACTGCACCCTCAACAACTCATCCACGCCGCCCGCTCTGTTCCCTGGATTATTCAGCAGCACTCGTGGATCAGTTAAATAAACACTCACCTTTGACACCACTTACCTTGTCCTGGTCTGCTTCTGGGTTCTGGCTTAGTAAACCGTGACAATGTGTAGTTGTATTAGTAGTATAGGGCTGTGTGTGTAGTTGTATTAGTAGTATAGGGTTGTGTGTGTAGTTGTATTAGTAGTATTTGTATGTGTCTGTAGTTGTATTAGTAGTATAGGGCTGTGTGTGTAATTTTGTGTGTAGTTGTATTAGTACTATAGGGCTGAGTGTGTAATTGTGTTAGGAGTATAGGGCTGTGTTAGTAGTTTTGTTAGTAATATGGGGCTATTTGTGTTGTTGTATTAGTAGTAAAAGGCAGCGTCTGTAGTTGTATTAGCGATATTTGGCTGTATGTGTAGTTGTGTTAGTATTATAGAAATGTGTGTGTAGTTGTGTTAGAAGGTTTGGGATGTGTGTGTAGTTGTATTAGTAGTATGGCGTTGTCTGTGTAGTTGTATTAGTATTATAGGGCTGTGTGTGTAGTTGTATTAGTAGTATAGGGATGTGTGTAGTTGTATTAGTAGTAAAGGGCTTTGTGTGTAGTTGTATTAGTGTTATATGGCTGGTTGTGTAGTTGTATTAGCAGTATAGGGCTGTGCGTGTAGTTGTGTTAGTAGTTTGGGGCTGTATGTGTACTTGTATTAGTAGTATGGGGCTGTGTGTGTAGTTGTATTAGTAGTATAGGGCTGTGTGTTTAGTTGTATTAGTATTATGGGGATGTGTGTAGTTGTATTAGTAGTATCGGTCTGTGTGTGCGAGTGTGTGTGTAGTTGTATTTGTAGTATAGGGCAGTGTGTGTAATTGAGTGTTTAGTGGTATTAGTAATATAGGGCTGTGTGTGTAGTTGTATTAGTAGTATAGGGCTGTGTGTGTAGTTGTATTAGTAGTATGGGGCTGTGTGTGTAGTTGTATTAGTAGTATAGGGCTGTGTGTGTATTTGTATTAGTAGTATAGGGCTGTGTGTGTAGTTGTATTAGTAGTATAGGGCTGTGTGTGTAGTTGTATTAGTAGTATAGGGCTGTGTGTGTAGTTGTATTAGTAGTATGGGGCTGTGTGTGTAGTTGTAATAGTTGTATGGGGCTGTGTGTGTAGTTGTATTAGTAGTATAGGGCTGTGTGTAGTTGTATTAGTAGTATAGGGCTGTGTGTGTATTTGTAATAGTTGTATGGGGCTGTGTGTGTAGTTGTAATAGTTGTATGGGGCTGTGTGTGTAGTTGTATTAGTAGTATAGGGCTGTGTGTAGTTGTATTATTAGTATAGGGCTGTGTGTAGTTGTATTAGTAGTATAGGGCTGTGTGTGTAGTTGTATTAGTAGTATAGGGCTGTGTGTAGTTGTATTAGTAGTATGGGGCTGTGTGTAGTTGTATTAGTAGTATAGGGCTGTGTGTGTAGTTGTATTAGTAGTATAGGGCTGTGTGTAGTTGTATTAGTAGTATGGGGTTGTGTGTGTAGTATGGGTGTCACGGATTGAGCCGAGGCTGCCCCTCCTCCTTGCTCGGGCAGGCTTCGGCGTTCGTCGTCCCCGGAGTACTAGCTGCTACCGATCTATGTTTCTGTGTTCGACTTGTTCTGTTTGATTGTGTACACCTGTTTCCCATTATGTTGTATTGTCTTCCCTATTTAACCCTCTGTCTTACACTGTGTGTTGTGTGTGATTGTATTCGTTATCAGCAGTCATTAGTGTGCGCGTTATTTCCTCCCTGTGTGGAGATTGTATATGCTCAGTTTACTTTCTAGTAAAGTACGTTTTCGGTAAAGCTCTGTGTCCTGCGTTTGACTTCGCCCACCGCAATTCACTGACGCTTATGACAGAATCGCACACCACTGACATGGAGTCAGCATGAGCAGCGGTGCCAGCAGGATCAATGGAAGAACGCGTTCAACAACAAGCGGCCATGATCCAGGCTCTCGGCACCGCCATGGAACGTGTGGTGAACACAATGGAGCGATGGGAGAGAGGTCTGCCTACACCTCCTCCGATTACACCACCACCATCATCGATACCCATCGCTTCACCTCCGGGGTCCAGTGGGATTCGGCTCTCGCTCCCGAGGGCTTATGACGGCACAGCTGCCGGGTGTCAGGGTTTTCTGCTCCAGGTCGAACTCTACCTGGCAACCATCCACCCGGTCCCCTCGGGATACGAGAGCGTGTCCGCCCTCATCTCCTGTCTGTCCGGCAAGGCGCTGGAGTGGGCCAACGCCGAGTGGGGGGGGGAATAGAAGCCGCTACTGTCAGCTATGCGGAGTTCACCCGCCGCTTTAGGGCGGTATTCGATCATCCACCAGAAGGAAAAGCGGCGGGTGAGCGTCTATTCCACCTCAGACAGGGGAAGAGGAGCGCGCAGGAATTCGCACTGGACTTTCGGACTCTGGCTGCCAATGCGGAATGGAATGAGAGGGCCCTCATCGACCACTACCGATGTAGCTTAAGGGAGGACGTGCGTCGGGAATTGGCCTGCAGGGACACCAACCTAAGCCTGGACCAACTGGTGGACATGTCGATTCGACTGGATACCCTGTTGGCTACCCGCGGACGTCCGGCTCCGGGGCCGTCCATTCCATCCCCCAGCACTTCCGAGCCTACCCCTATGGAGCTAGTAGATTCAGGCGCAGCTGGGAACTTTATCGATCATCAGTTTACCTATAAATTAGGGATTCCTATTGTGCCTGTCGATGTGCCCTTCCCCATCCATGCCCTAGATAGCCGCCCTTTAGGGTCAGGGTTGATTAGGGAGGTCACAGCGCCTCTCTGGATGAAAACGCAGGAGGGCCATGAGGAGATAATTAGTTTGTATCTGATTGATTCTCCTGCGTTTCCTGTGGTGTTGGGGCTTCCCTGGTTAACTTCTCATGATCCCAATATTTCATGGCAACAGAGGGCTCTCAAGGGATGGTCTGATCAGTGCTTGGGAAGTTGTGTAGGTGTTTCCGTAGGGGCAACGACGGTGGAATGTCCGAACCAAGTTCCCACCATGCACATTCCGCCTGAATATGCCGATTTTGCTCTCGCCTTCTGTAAAAAGAAGGCGACTCAATTACCACCCCGTCGACAGGGGGATTGTGCGATAAACCTCCAAGTAGGCTCTGCGCTTCCCCGGAGTCATGTGTATCCTCTGTCTCAGGAGGAGACGGCAGCTACGGAGACATGTCACCGAATCTCTGAGACAGGGATACATACGGCCGTCCAATTCCCCTGCGTCATCGAGTTTCTTTTTTGTGAAGAAGAAGGATGGTGGTTTACGCCCGTGCATTGACTACCATGGTCTCAATCAGATCACAATCAAATACAGCTATCCACTACCTCTGATTGCTAGTATGACGGAGTCATTACACGAGGCGCGCTTCTTCACAAAATTGGATCTCAGGAGCGCATACAACCTGGTGCATATTCGGGAGGGAGATGAGTGGAAGACAGCATTTAGTACCACCTCGGGGCACTATGAGTACCTCGTCATGCCATACGGTCTGATGAATGCTCCTTCAGTCTTCCAATAGTTTGTGGATGAGATTTTCCGGGACCTGCAGGACAGGGTGTAGTGGACAGGGTGTAGTGATGTATATCGATGACATTCTAATATACTCCGCTACACAAGCCGAGCATGTGTCCCTGGTTCGTCGGGTGCTTGGTAGACTGTTGGAGCATGACCTGTATGTGAAGGCAGAGAAATGTCTGTTCTTCCAAGAGTCCATCTCCTTCCTAGGACACCGCTTGTCCGCGTCAGGTGTGGAGATGGAGATTGACTGCGTTTCGGCCGTGCGCAATTGGCAGACTCCAACCACGGTGAAGGAGGTGCAGCGGTTCTTGGGTTTTGCCAATTACTACCGGAGGTTTATCCGGGGCTTTGGGAAGGTAGCGGCTCCCATTCCCTCCCTGCTAAAGGGAGGGCCGGTGCATCTGCAGTGGTCGGCTGAGGCGGACAGGGCTTTTAGGCATCTGAAGGCCCTGTTTACTTCGGCTCCGGTGCTGGCTCATCCGGATCCCTCTTTGGCATTCCAAGTTGAGGTGGATGCGTCCGAGGCTGGGATCGGTGCTGTACTGTCTCAGCGCTCGGGTACGCCACCAAAACTCCGTCCCTGTGCTTACTTTTCTAAGAAGCTCAGTCCGGCGGAGCGCAATTATGATGTGGGGGACAGGGAGCTGTTAGCTGTGGTTCAAGGCCTGAAGGTGTGGAGACAACACCCTTTTCTCATTTTGACTGACCATCGTAACCTGGAGTACATCCGGGCGGCGAGGAGGTTGAACCCTCGTCAGGCGAGGTGGGCTATGTTTTTCACTCGATTTGTGTTTACGCTCACCTACAGACCAGGTTCCCAGAACGCTGAGGCAGACGTCCTGTCCCGACTATATGACACAGAGGAGAGGTCCAGTGAGCCCACTCCCATACTCCCGGCGTCGTGTCTGGTGGCGCCGGTGGTGTGGGAGGTTGATGCGGACATCGAGCGGGCGTTACGTACCGAGCCTACTCCCCCACAGTGTCCGGATTGTCGAATGTACGTGCCGCTCAAGGTTCGTGATCGATTGATCTATTGGGCTCACACGTCACCCTCCTCTGATCATCCTGGTATCGGTCGGACAGTGCACTGCCTTAGTGGGAAGTACTGGTGGCCCACTTTAGCCAAGGACGTGAGGGTTTATGTTTCCTCCTGCTCGGTGTGCGCCCAGTGTAAGGCACCTAGACACCTGCCAAGAGGGAAATTACAACCCCTACCCGTTCCACAACGGCCATGGTCTCATCTATCGGTGGACTTTGTCACGGACCTTCCCCCCTCACAGGGGAACACTACGATCTTTGTCGTTGTGGATCGGTTTTCAAAGGCCTGCCGTCTCATTCCTATGCCAGGTCTCCCTACAGCCCTACAAACTGCTGACACCCTGTTTACACACGTCTTCCGGCACTACGGGGTGCCTGAGGATATAGTGTCTGATCGGGGTCCCCAGTTCACCTCTAGAGTCTGGAGGGCGTTTATGGAACGTCTGGGGGTCTCGATTAGCCTTACCTCGGGTTTTCACCCCGAGAGTAATGGGCAGGTGGAGAGAGTGAAGCAGGATGTGGGTAGGTTTCTGAGGTCCTATTGCCAGGACCAGCAGGGTCGGGATATATCCCCTGGGCAGAGATAGCCCAAAACTCACTTCGCCACTCCTCAACTAACCTTACGCCTTTTCAGTGTGTGTTAGGTTATCAGCCGGTCCTGGCACCTTGGCATCAGAGCCAGATCGAAGCTCCTGCGGTGAACGAGTGGTTTCGGCGCTCGGAAGAGACCTGGAACGCTGCGCATGTACACCTGCAGCGGGCTATCAGCCGACAAAATGGCAAGCGCCAATCGCCACCGCAGTGAGGCTCCGGTGTATGCACCGGGAGATTCAGCCGAGGCTGCCCCTCCTCCTTGCTCGGGCAGGCTTCGGCGTTCGTCGTCCCCGGAGTACTAGCTGCTACCGATCTATGTTTCTGTGTTCGACTTGTTCTGTCTTGATTGTGTACACCTATTTCCCATTATGCTGTATTGTCTTCCCTATTTTACCCTCTGTCTTACACTGTGTGTTGTGCATGATTGTATTCGTTATCGGCAGTCGTTAGTGTGCGGGTTATTTCCTCACTGTGTGGAGATTGTATATGCTCAGTTTACTTTCTAGTAAAGTACGTTTTCGGTAATGTCACGGTTTCGGACGAGGCTGCTCCTCCTCCTGTTTTCGGGCAGGCTTCGGCGGTCGTCGTCCCCGGAGTACTAGCTGCCACCGATCTATGTTTCATGTTCATTTGGTTTGGTCTTGATGTTGTACACCTGTTTCTAGTTAGTCCTCGTTAGTGTTCTATTTAGTTCTCGTTGTGTGTGTCTGTGTTTGTGTGTGATTGCTATTCTGTTTCGTGTTGGAGCTACCTTTTCCCTCCAGTGTTTTGGAGAGGTTATTTTGCACATGTTTGTGCGCCGTTTGTTTTGTCGCCTGTGTGCGCCGTGTATTCGCCTTCGGGCTTATTGTGCTTCTGTCTTTTGTGAATATTGCACTAAAGCCTTTGGACTGAGCCTCTGCGTCCTGCGCCTGATTCATACACCACAATGGAATCAGCAGGATCGGCAGTGACGCCTGTGTCGCTCGAGGAGCATATCCGTGGGCAAGATGGCCAGATAAGACAACTGGAGATCGCTCTACAGGACGTGATCAACACCTTGCACAGATGGGAAGCCAGCAGGGTACCCACACCTCCACCTACCCTACCCACCCCATCGGCCGGTCCACCAGTCCCAGGTCCGGAACCCAGGAGGATTCGGCTCTCGCTCCCGAGGGCGTATGACGGAACAGCTGCCGGGTGTCAGGGGTTCCTCCTGCAGGTGGAGCTCTACCTGGCCACTGTACACCCGGTGCCCTCGGGACACGAGAGCGTTTCCGCCCTCATCTCCTGTCTCTCGGGAAAGGCGTTGGAGTGGGCTAACGCTGAGTGGAGGAAGATGGACGCCAACACCATCTCCTACGCTGAGTTCTCCCCGCCGCTTCAAGGCCGTGTTTGACCATCCACCTGAGGGCAAAGCGGCGGGGAGCGGCTAGTCCACTTGAGACAGGGGAGGAGGAGCGCACAGGCGTTTGCTTTAGAGTACCGGACTCTAGCGGCGGATGCAGGGTGGAATGAACGGGCTCTCATCGACCATTTTCGGTGTAGCCTCCGGGAGGACGTTCAACGGGAGTTGGCCTGCAGGGATACCCATCTGACTTTTGACCAGTTGGTCGATATGTCCATCCGTTTAGACACCCTGCTGGCCACCCGTGGACGTCCCGAGGGGGGTCCGTCCATTCCGCCCTCCGGCACCTCCGAGCCGAGCCCTATGGAGCTCGGGGGTGCCGGCGCTAGAGAACGGAGGAGGAAGAGCCCGAGGGGGCCTGTCTCCTGCACCAAGTGCGGTCGTGGAGGGCACACTGCGGCCAGGTGCTGGGGAGGGTTCTCCGGGGGAGAAGACAACAGGCCACGCACTGGGGGGGCCTCCCAGGTGAGTAGACGCCCCACTTACCCAGAGCTTTCTGTTGCGCACTTTTGTATACCTGTTGGTTTTCCACAGGTTGCACCTCATTCCCAGCATAAGGCGCTAGTAGATTCAGGCGCAGCTGGGAATTTTGTTGATCGAAAGTTTTGTTTAGAGTTAGGGATCCCTCTCCTACCTGTTGACAAACCTTTTCCCGTTCATGCCTTAGATAGCCGCCCGTTGGGATCGGGGTTGATCAGGGAAGTCACAGCGCCACTTAGGATGTGTGCGCAGGGGGGTCATGAAGAGACTATACAGCTGTATCTAATCGACTCTCCTGCGTACCCAGTGGTGCTGGGAATTCCCTGGTTAAGCACCCATAACCCTGCTATTTCGTGGCAACAGAGGGCTCTCGATGGGTGGTCTGCTCAGTGTGAGGGGCGATGTCTGGGTGTTTCCGTGGGGGCGACTTCGGTGGAAAGTCCAAACCAAGTGCCCGCACTGCACATTCCGCCTGAATATGGGGATTTAGCTCTTGTGTTTAGCAAAACTAGGGCGACGCAGTTGCCTCCCCATAGACAGGGGGATTGTGCGATTGATCTCCAGGCAGGAGCAGCGCTCCCACGGAGCCATGTGTATCCTTTGTCTCAAGAGGAGAGAAAAGCTATTGAGACTTACATAGCCGAATCTTTGAGACAGGGATACATTCGGCCTTCCACTTCCCCCACCTCTTCGAGTTTCTTTTTTGTGAAAAAGAAAGATGGAGGGTTACGCCCGTGCATTGATTACCGTGGTCTCAATCAGATTACTGTGAAATACAGTTATCCACTCCCTCTGATTGCGACCATGACGGAGTCATTGCATGGGGCGCGGTTTTTCACAAAATTGGATCTCAGGAGCGCGTATAACTTGGTGCGCATTAGGGAGGGCGATGAATGGAAAACAGCGTTTAGTACCACGTCAGGTCATTTCGAGTATCTTGTCATGCCATATGAGTTGATGAATGCTCCATCAGTCTTCCAATCCTTCGTAGATGACATTTTCCGGGATATGCAGGGACAAGGGGTGGTCGTGTACATTGATGATATTCTGGTGTACTCGTCTACCCGAGCCGAGCATGTAACCCTGGTGCGACGTGTATTGAGGAGGCTGTTGGAGCACGACCTATATGTCAAGGCAGAGAAATGTCTGTTTTTCCAGGAGTCGGTCTCCTTTTTGGGTTATCGGTTGTCCGCGTCAGGGTTGAGAATGGAGGTGGATCGTGTGTCCGCTGTGCGTAATTGGCAAACTCCAACCACTGTAAAAGAGGTGCAGCAGTTCTTGGGCTTTGCAAATTACTACCGGAGGTTTATCCGGGGTTTTGGACAGGTGGCAGCTCCCATCACGTCCCTTCTGAAAGGGGGTCCGGTGCACCTGCAGTGGTCAGCTGATGCGGACAGGGCCTTTGTGAGACTGAAGGACCTGTTTACGTCGGCTCCGGTGCTGGCGCATCCGGATCCCACAATTCCCTTTCAGGTTGAGGTGGACGCGTCTGAGGCTGGTATAGGGGCCGTTCTCTCTCAACGGTCCGGCTCGCCACCTAAACTCCACCCCTGTGCTTTTTACTCCAAAAAGCTCAGCCCGGCGGAGCATAACTATGACGTTGGGGACAGGGAGCTGTTAGCTGTAGTTCAAGCCCTTAAGGTGTGGAGGCATTGGCTTGAGGGGGCTCAACACCCTTTCCTCATTTTGACTGACCATCGGAACCTGGAGTACATCCGGGCAGCGAGGAGACTGAACCCTCGCCAGGTTCGATGGAGTATGTTTCTCACCAGGTTCGTATTTAAAATCACGTACATCCCTGGGTCCCAGAATGGTAAGGCAGATGCACTGTCCCGGCGGTATGACACGGAGGAGAGGTCCGTTGAGCCTACTCCCATACTACCGGAGTCTTGCCTTGTGGCACCGGTGGCGTGGGAGGTCGATGCCGAGATCGAGCGAGCGTTGCATACCGACCCCAGCCCTCCACAATGTCCTGAGGGTCGGAGGTACGTTCCGCTCGAGATTCGGGATCGACTCATCTACTGGGCTCACACGTCACCCTCCTCTGGACATCCGGGTATTGGCCGGACAGTGCATTGCCTTAGCACTAAATACTGGTGGCCTACTTTGGCTAGGGATGTGAGGGTTTACGTTTCCTCCTGCTCGGTGTGCGCCCAGTGTAAGGCGCCCCGACATCTGCCCAGGGGTAAGTTACAGCCCCTACCCGTTACACAACGACCATGGTCCCACCTCTCGGTGGATTTTGTAACAGACCTTCCCCTCTCTCAGGGGAATACCACCATCCTGGTCGTTGTGGACCGGTTCTCTAAGGCCTGTCGTCTTCTCCCTATGTCGGGTCTTCCTACTGCCCTACAGACCGCTGAGGCCCTATTTACCCACGTCTTCCGGCATTACGGGGTCCCCGAGGATATAGTGTCTGATCGAGGCCCCCAGTTTACCTCCCGTGTGTGGAGAGCGTTTATGGAGCGTTTGGGGGTCTCGGTTAGCCTTACCACGGGGTACCACCCGGAGAGTAACGGGCAGGTAGAACGTGTCAACCAGGATGTGGGTAGGTTTCTGAGGTCGTATTGCCAGGACCGGCCTGAGGAGTGGGCGCGTTACCTTCCCTGGGCCGAGATGGCCCAGAACTCTCTCCGCCACTCCTCTACCAACCTAACCCCTTTCCAATGTTTATTAGGTTACCAGCCGGTTCTGGCACCGTGGCAGCAGAGCCAGATCGAGGCCCCTGCGGTGGATGATTGGATGAGGCGCTCGGAAGAGACGTGGAACGCTGCCCACGTCCACCTGCAGCGGGCCGTCCTTCGTCACAAGGCGAGCGCCGATCTCCACCGCAGTGAGGGGCCGGTGTACGCACCCGGAGATCGAGTCTGGCTCTCTACCAGAAACCTACCCCTCCGCCTGCCCTGCCGGAAGCTGGGTCGGCGGTTTGTGGGGCCCTTTAAAGTCCTGAGAAGATTGAACGAGGTGTGTTATAGGTTACATCTACCTGTTGAATATAAGAATATTAACCCCTCGTTCCATGTGTCTCTTCTCAGGCCGGTGGTAGCTGGTCCACTCCAGGACAATGAGATAGGAGAGACTCCTCCGCCCCCATTGGACATCGAGGGGCTCCGGCGTACACCGTTCGGTCCATCTTGGACTCCAGACGCCGGATGGGGGGTCTCCAGTATCTCGTGGAGTGGGAGGGGTACGGCCCGGAGGAGCGGTGCTGGGTGCCGCGGAGGGACATCCTAGACCCATCTCTCCTGTCGGAGTTCCACCGGGACCATCCCGCGCGCCCTGCGCCGCGTCCTCCTGGTCGTCCCCGAGGCCGTGGTCGGCGCACGGCTGGAGCCGCGCGTCAAGGGGGGGGGTACTGTCACGGTTTCGGACGAGGCTGCTCCTCCTCCTGGTTCGGGCAGGCTTCGGCGGTCGTCGTCCCCGGAGTACTAGCTGCCACCGATCTATGTTTCATGTTCGTTTGGTTTGGTCTTGATGTTGTACACCTGTGTCTAGTTAGTCCTCGTTAGTGTTCTATTTAGTTCTCGTTGTGTGTGTCTGTGTTTGTGTGTGATTGCTATTCTGTTTCGTGTTGGAGCTACCTTTTCCCTCCAGTGTTTTGGAGAGGTTATTTTGCACATGTTTGTGCGCCGTTTGTTTTGTCGCCTGTGTGCGCCGTGTATTCGCCTTCGGGCTTATTGTGCTTCTGTCTTTTGTGAATATTGCACTAAAGCCTTTGGACTGAGCCTCTGCGTCCTGCGCCTGATTCATACACCACACCCACCTTCAGCACCCGTTGACAGGTAAAGCTCTGTGTCCTGCGTTTGACTTTGCCCACCGCAATTCACTGACGCTTATGACAATGGGGCTGTGTGTGTAGTTGTATTAGTATTATGGGGTTGTGTGTGTAGTTGTATTAGTGGTATGGGGCTGTGTGTGTGTGTGTAGTTGTATTAGTAGTATAGGGCTGTGTGTGTAGTTGTATTAGTGGTATAGGGCTGTGTGTGTAGTTGTATTAGTAGTATTGGGCTGTGTTTGTAGTTGTATTAGTAGTACGGGGCTGTGTGTGTAGTTGTATTAGTAGTACGGGGCTGTGTGTGTAGTTGTAGTAGTAGTATTGGGCTGTGTGTGTAGTTGTATAAGTAGTACGGGGCTGTCTGTGTAGTTGTATTAGTAGTATGGGGCTGTGTGTGTAGTTGTATTAGTAGTATATTGCTGTGTTTGTAGTTGTGTTAGTAGTATAGGGCTGTGTGTTATTAGCTGTATTAGTAGTAGGGGGCTGTATGTGTAGTTGTATTAATAGTATAGTTTTTTTAGTGTGTAGTTGTGTTAGTAGTAAGTGGCTGTGTGTGTGTGTGTAGTTGTATTAGTAGTATAGGGCTGTGCTTGTAGATGTATAAGTTGTATGGGGCTGTGTGTGTAGTTTTGTTAGTAGTTTAGGGATGTGTGTGTAGTTTTGTTAGTAGTATAGGGATGTGAGTGTAGTTATTTTAGTATTATGGGGCTGTGTGTGTAGTTGTATTGGTAGTATAGGGTTTTGTGTGTTGTTTTGTTTGTAGTAAGTTGCTGTGTGTGTGTGTAGTTGTATTAGTAGTATAGGGCTGTGATTGTAGTTAATTTAGTAGTATTGGGCTGTGTGTGTAGTTGTATTAGTGGTATGGGGATTTTTGTGTAGTTGTCTTAAGTAGCATATGGGAGTGTGTAGTTGTATTGGTGGTATGGGGCTATGTGTTTAGTTGTATTAGTAGTATATGGCTGTTTGTGAAGTTTTATTAGTAGTATTGGCTGTGTGTGCAGTTGTATTAGTAGTATAGGGTTGTTTGAGTAGTTGTATTAGTAGTATATGGGTGTGTGTGTAGTTGTATTAGTAGTATAAAGCTCATGTGTAATTGTATTAGTAGTATATGGGTCTGTGTGTTGTTATATAAGTAGTATATGGGTGTGTGTAGTTGTATTAGTGGTGTACGGATGTGTGTGTAGTTGTATTTGTAGTATATGGCTGTGTGTGTAGTTGTATTAGTAGTAAAGGTCTGTGTGTTTAGTTGAATTAGTAGTATAGGGCTGTGTGTGTAGTTGTATTAGTAGCATGGGGCTGTGTGTTTAGTTGTATTAGTATTACAGGGTTGTGTGCGTAGTACTATTTGTAGTATATGGCTGTTTGTGTAGTTGTATTATTAGTAAAGGTCTGTGGGTGTATTTGAATTAGTAGTATAGGGCTGTGTGTGTAGTTTTATTAGTAGTATGGGCTGTGTATGTAGTTGTCTTAGTAGTATGGGGGCTTTGTGTGTAGTTGTATTAGTGGTATGTGGCTTTGTGTGTAGTTGTATTAGTGGTATGTGGCTTTGTGTGTAGTTGTATTAGTAGTATGGGGTTTTGTGTGTAGTTTTGTTAGTATTATAGGGCTGTGTGTGCAGTTGTATTAGTAGTATGGAGATGTACGTGTAGTTGCGTTAGTAGTTTAGGGCTGTGATTGTGGTTGTGTTAGTAGTATGTTGATGTATGTGTAGTTATTTTAGTAGTATGGGGCTGTGTGTGTAGTTGGATTAGTTGTATAAGGCAGTGTCTGTAGTTGTATTAGTAGTATAGGGCTGTATGTGTAGCTGTATTTGTATTATAGGGCTGTGTGTAGATGTGGTAGTAGTATCGGTCTGTGTGTGTATTTATATTAGTAGTATAGGATGTGTGTGTAGTTGTATTAGTAGTATAGGGCTGTGTGTAGTTCTATTAGCAATATGGGGCTGTGTGTGTAGTTGTATTTGTAGTATGAAGCTTTTTGTTTAGTTGTATTGGTAGTATATGGCTGTGTTTGTAGTTGTATTAGTAGTATGGGGATGTGAGTGTAGTTGTTGTAGTAGTAGTATAGATGTATGTGTAGTTGTATTAGTAGTCTGGGGCTGTATGTGTAGTTGTTTTAGTAGTATAGGGTTGTGTGTAATTGTATTAGTGGTATGGAGCTGTGTGTTTGTGTGTAGATGTATTAGTAGTATGGGGATGTGTGTGTAGTTGTATTAGCGGTATTTGGCTGTATGTGTAGTTGTATTAGTATTATAAAAATGTGTGTGCAGTTGTATTAGTAGTATAGGGCTGTGTGTGTAGTTGTATTAGTAGTATTTGGATGTGTCTGTAGTTGTATTAGTAGTATAGGGCTGTGTGTGTAATTGTGTGTGTGGTTGTATTAGTAGTATGGGGCTGAGTGTGTAGTTGTGTTAGGAGTATAGGGCTGTGTTTGTAGTTGTGTTAGTAGTAAAGGATGTGTTAGTAGTTTTGTTAGTAATATGGGGCTTTCTGTGTAGCTGTATTAGTAGTATGGGGCTGGGTGTGTAGTTATATTAGTAGCATAGGGTTGAGTGTGCAGTTGTATTAGTAGTGTTTGGCTTTGTGTGTAGTTGTTAGGGCTGTGCGTGTAGTTGTATTAGTAGTAAAGGGCTGTGTGTGTAGTTGTATTGGTAGTATGGGGCTATATGTATAGTTGTACAAGTATTATTGCGCTGTATGTGTAGTTGTATTAGTAGTATGGGGCTGTTTGTGTAAATGTATTAGTAGTATGGGTCTGTATGTGTAGTTGTATTTGTAGTAAGGGCCTGTGTGTGTAGTTGTATTAGTAGTATGGGGTTGTATGTGTAGCTGTATTAGTATTATAGGGCTGTGTGTAGTTGTATTAGTAGTATAGGGCTGTGTGTGTAGTTGTGTTAGAAGTTTAGGGCTGTGTGTGTAGTTGTTTTACTAGTATGGGGTTGTCTGTGTAGTTGTATTAGTAGTATCGGTCTGTGTGTGTATTTCTATTAGTTGTATATGGCTGTGTGTAGTTGTATTAGTAATTTGGGGCTGTGTGTGTAGTTGTAGAAGTAGTACAGATCTGTGTATAGTTGTATTAGTAGAATAGGGCTGTGTTTGTAGTTGTGTTAGTAGTATACGGCTGTGTGTGTAGTTGTATTAGTATTATAGGGCTGTGGGCGTAGTTGTATTATTTGCATAGGGATATGTGTGTAGTGGTATTAGTACTATAGTGCTCTTTGTGTATTTGTATTAGTAGTATATGGCTGTGTGTGTAGTTGTATTAGTAGTATAGGGCTGTGTTTGTAGTAGTTTTAGTAGTATGGGGCTGTGTGTGTAGTTGTATTAGTAGCATGGGGCTGTTTGTGTAGTTGTATTAGTATTACATGGTTGTGTGCGTAGTTGTATTAGTAGTATATTGCTGTGTTTGTAGTTGTGTTAGTAGTATAGGGCTGTGTGTTATTAGCTGTATTAGTAGTAGGGGGCTGTATGTGTAGTTGTATTAATAGTATAGTTTTTTTAGTGTGTAGTTGTGTTAGTAGTAAGTGGCTGTGTGTGTGTGTAGTTGTATTAGTAGTATAGGGCTGTGCTTGTAGTTAATTTACTAGTATTGGGCTGTGTGGGTAGATGTATAAGTTGTATGGGGCTGTGTGTGTAGTTGTATTAGTAGTTTAGGGATGTGTGTGTAGTTTTGTTAGTAGTATAGGGATGTGAGTGTAGTTCTTTTAGTATAATGGGGCTGTGTGTGTAGTTGTATTGGTAGTATAGGGTTTTGTGTGTAGTTTTGTTTGTAGTAAGTTGCTGTGTGTGTGTTTAGTTGTATTAGTAGTATAGGGCTGTGATTGTAGTTAATTTAGTAGTATTGGGCTGTGTGTGTAGTTGTATTAGTGGTATGGGGATTTTTGTGTAGTTGTCTTAAGTAGCATATGGGAGTGTGTAGTTGTATTGGTGGTATGGGGCTATGTGTTTAGTTGTATTAGTAGTATAGGGCTGTTTGTGAAGTTTTATTAGTAGTATTGGCTGTGTGTGCAGTTTTATTAATAGTATAGGGTTGTGTGAGTAGTTGTATTAGTAGTATATGGGTGTGTGTGTAGTTGTATTAGTAGTATAAAGCTCATGTGTAATTGTATTAGTAGTATATGGGTGTGTGTGTTGTTATATAAGTAGTATATGGGTGTGTGTAGTTGTATTAGTGGTGTACGGATGTGTGTGTAGTTGTATTAGTAGTATTTGGGTGTGTGTAGTTGTATTTGTAGTATATGGCTGTGTGTGTAGTTGTATTAGTAGTAAAGGTCTGTGTGTTTAGTTGAATTAGTAGTATAGGGCTGTGTGTGTAGTTGTATTAGTAGCATGGGGCTGTGTGTTTAGTTGTATTAGTATTACAGGGTTGTGTGCGTAGTACTATTTGTAGTATATGGCTGTTTGTATAGTTGTATTATTAGTAAAGGTCTGTGGGTGTATTTGAATTAGCAGTATAGGGCTGTGTGTGTAGTTTTATTAGTAGTATGGGCTGTGTATGTAGTTGTATTAGTAGTATGGGGCTTTGTGTGTAGTTGTATTAGTTGTATGAGGCTTTGTGTGTAGTTGTATTAGTGGTATGTGGCTTTGTGTGTAGTTGTATTAGTAATATGGGGTTTTGTGTGTAGTTTTGTTAGTATTATAGGGCTGTGTGTGCAGTTGTATTAGTAGTATGGAGATGTACGTGTAGTTGCGTTAGTAGTTTAGGGCTGTGATTGTGGTTGTGTTAGTAGTATGTTGATGTATGTGTAGTTGTGTTAGTAGTATAGGGCTGTGTGTGTAGTTGCGTTAGTAGTTTAGGGCTGTGTGTGTGGTTGTGTTAGTAGTATAGGGCTGTTTGTAGTTATTTTAGTAGTATGGGGCTGTGTGTGTAGTTATTTTAGTAGTATGGGGCTGTGTGTGTAGTTGTATTTGTAGTATGAAGCTTTTTGTTTAGTTGTATTGGTAGTATATGGCTGTGTGTGTAGTTGTATTAGTAGTATGGGGATGTGAGTGTAGTTGTTGTAGTAGTAGTATAGATGTATGTGTAGTTGTATTAGTAGTCTGGGGCTGTATGTGTAGTTGTTTTAGTAGTATAGGGTTGTGTGTAATTGTATTAGTGGTATGGAGCTGTGTGTTTGTGTGTAGATGTATTAGTAGTATGGGGCTCTGTGTGTAGTTGTATTAGCGGTATTTGGCTGTATGTGTAGTTGTATTAGTATTATAAAATGTGTGTGCTGTTGTATTAGTAGTATAGGGCTCATGTGTAGTTGTATGTGTGGTTGTATTAGTACTATAGGGCTGAGTGTGTAGTTGTGTTAGTAGTATAGGGCTGTTTGTAGTTATTTTAGTAGTATCGGTCTGTGTGTGTATTTATATTAGTAGTATAGGATGTGTGTGTAGTTGTAGCAGTAGTATAAAGCTGTGTGTGTAGTTGTATGTGTGTGTAGTTGTATTAGCAATATGGGGATGTGTGTGTAGTTGTATTTGTAGTATAAAGCTTTTTCAAATCAAATCAAATCAAATTTTATTGGTCACATGCGCCGAATACAACAGGTGCAGACATTACAGTGAAATGCTTACTTACAGCCCTTAACCAACAGTGCATTTATTTTAAACAAAAAAGTAAGAATAAAACAACAACAAAAAAGTGTTGAGAAAAAAAGAGCAGAAGTAAAATAAAGTGACAGTAGGGAGGCTATATATACAGTAAAATAAAGTGACAGTAGGGAGGCTATATATACAGGGGGTACCGTTGCATAGTCAATGTGCGGGGGCACCGGCTAGTTGAGGTAGTTGAGGTAATATGTACATGTGGGTAGAGTTAAAGTGACTATGCATAAATACTTAACAGAGTAGCAGCAGCGTAAAAAGGATGGGGTGGGGGGCAGTGCAAATAGTCCGGGTAGCCATGATTAGCTGTTCAGGAGTCTTATGGCTTGGGGGTAGAAGCTGTTGAGAAGTCTTTTGGACCTAGACTTGGCACTCGGTACCGCTTGCCCGTGCGGTAGCAGAGAGAACAGTCTATGACTAGGGTGGCTGGAGTCTTTGACAATTTTGAGGGCCTTCCTCTGACACCGCCTGGTATAGAGGTCCTGGATGGCAGGGAGCTTTGCCCCAGTGATGTACTGGGCCGTACGCACTACCCTCTGTAGTGCCTTGCGGTCAGAGGCCAAGCAGTTGCCATACCAGGCGGTGATGCAACCAGTCAGGATACTCTCGATGGTGCAGCTGTAGAATTTTTTGAGGATCTGAGGACCCATGCCAAATCTTTTTAGTCTCCTCTTTTTGTTTATTTGTATTGGTAGTATATGGCTGTGTGTGTAGTTGTATTAGTAGTATGGGGATGTGAGTGTAGTTGTTGTAGTATAGATTTGTGTGTAGTTATATTAGTAGTATGGGGCTGTGTGTGTAGTTGTGTTAGTAGTATAGGGCTGTGTGTGTAGTTGTGTTAGTAGTATGGGGCTGTGTGTGTAGTTGTATTAGTAGTCTGGGGCTGTATGTGTAGTTGTGTTAGTAGTATGGGGCTGTGTGTAGTAGTTGTATTAGTAGTATAGGGCTGTGTGTAGTAGTTGTATTGGTAGTATAGGGTTGTGTGTGTAGTTGTGTTAGTAGTATAGGGCTGTGTGTGTAGTTGTATTAGTAGTATAGGGTTGTGTGTGTAGTTGTGTTAGTAGTTTAGGGCTGTGTGTGTAGTTGTATTAGTAGTATAGGGTTGTGTGTGTAGTTGTGTTGTAGTTTAGGGCTGTGTGTGTAGTTGTATTAGTAGTATAGGGCTGTGTGTGTAGTTGTATTAGTAGTATGGGGCTGTGAGTATAGTTTTATTATGTATGTAGTTGTGTTAGTAGTGTAGTTGTGTCACCTGAATAAAGATGTCGTGCTTGTCCTCCGTAGCTCTATCTAGGTTATGATGAGTAAACATTCCCAATTGTTTCAGGTTGTTTGATGTGTTAATTTTGTCGTCGTCAGGTCATTGCCAAGGCTGGAACATCGGGTCCTGTGCTCCAAGGGAATGGAGGCGTCAGAACCAAAACAATGAGGTCCTTGATCCCATTGCGGTCAGATTCCACTGTTCAGGCTCTGCATTGAAATGATCTAACGTCTGGTGTAATGTGACTGGTTTTTAGCTTGCTTGCATTGATGATTACATTTTTCTTGCAATTTGACATTTGATTGCATTCAGTGCTTATGAGCTGCCAATGCACTCACAGAAGATCTGGGACGTTATTCACAACGCATTGGCTTTACCCAAAACTGTTCTGTTACATTCCTTCAGTAGTCTATTAAGCATAAGGTGTGATTTCCTACAAACTTCATGCATATGTTCGATAAATCCGATTTATGCACCACACAGAACGCACTGCAACTGCCATGCAGCTTCCATAGGAAATGAATGTACTTCTGGTGTACCAAAACGGGAAGACGTTGTCGGTGTGATCCAGTCATTATGCACCAAATTGTATGCATAAACGGCTTGATATAAATATTGGCAGAAGGTGAATGTTGAACTTTTGTTGAACACATATCATATTTGTCTAACACATGCTGTGTACCATTTTGCACAATGAAGCTGTAGGTGTGATCAAGGTGTTGAATAAACGTGATGTCATGTTGCTTTTTCAGGAGGGGAGTAGGCTACATGCAGCTATTGACATGTTTTACACAAAATACATTATCGACATGTTCGTACAAACTTTGTTATCAGTATTGCAAACATAATAACAATTTCATGTTCTTCTTAGCTGCTGAGTTACATGCAGCTATTTACTCTCGCCAAGATATCAGCATATATGACAAAACTATGGCACGGGCGATGCAAAACGAACTTCGCCCATTGTCAGACTCTTTTTACCCGTCTTGAAACATACTCGGCTGCCTAGAACGTTAGGCTACCCAGAGGTGGAACACAAACAGGCAGTCTAGTTAGCGACTGAATGGTATTTATTCATCATCATTGCAAACATTGGCTAAGCTGCACAGGAGGCAGACAGGCAGTCATGTAGTGTTCTTTTTTCAGGAACTATGATATTGAAGCAACTATAAAGATTACCCTGCATCATCACACAAAACGTGTCCAAAGTGTAAGGACTGCGTCCTGCTTGTGCAACTGCAGTATCTTTTACAACAGACAGATAGGTTGTAGCCTTCAGAATATACATGTTGTTTTTTCCCCTGTAGAATTAAGGTCACTAATTAGTAAGGAACTCCCCTCACCTGTGTCAAGGTCTTAATTTAAAGGAAAGACCAAAAACCTGCAGACACTAGGCCCTCCATGGAATGAGTTTGAAACCCCTGTGTTAAGGTTAGGATTTAGGTTAAAGCAGTGTTTCACAAACTTGGTGCACATTTTGGTTTTTGCCCCAACACTAGACAGCTGATTCAAATAATCAACTAATCATCAAGCTTTGATCATTTGAATCGGCTGTGTAGTGTTCAGGCAAAAACCAAAATGTGCACCCTTGGGTTTCCGAGGACCGAGTTTGGGAAACGCTGCGTTATTAAGGTTAGGGTTAAGGGAAGGGTTAGCTAAAAGGATTAAGGTTAGAGTTAGGGGAAGGGTTAGCTAAAAGGGTTAGGGTTAGAGCTAGGGGAAGGGTTAGCTAAAAGGGTTAAGGTTAGAGTTAGGGGAAGGGTTAGCTAAAAGCATTAAGGTTAGAGTTAGGGGAAGGGTTAGCTAAAAGGGTTAGGGTTAGAGTTAGGGGAAGGGTTAGCTAAAAGGGTTAAGGTTAGAGTTAGGGGAAGGGTTAGCTAAAAGGGTTAAGGTTAGAGTTAGGGAAGGGTTAGTTAAAAGGGTTAAGGTTAGAGTTAGGGGAGGTTAGCTAAAAGGGTTAGGAGTTAGGGGAAGGGTTAGCTAAAAGGGTTAAGTTAGAGTTAGGGGAAGGGTTAGCTAAAAAGGGTTAAGGTTAGAGTTAGGGGAAGGGTTAGCTAAAAGGGTTAAGGTTAGAGTTAGGGGAAGGGTTAGCTAAAAGGGTTAAGGTTAGAGTTAGGGGAAGGGTTAGCTAAAAGGGTTAAGGTTAGAGTTAGGGGAAGGGTTAGCTAAAAGGGTTAGATTTAGGGGAAGGGTTAGCTAAAGGGTTAAGTTTAGAGTTAGGGGAAGGGTTAGCTAAAAGGGTTAAGGTTAGAGTTAGGGGAAGGGTTAGCTAAAAGGGTTAGGGTTAGAAGTTAGGGAAGGGTTAGCTAAAAGGGTTAGGGTTAGAGTTAGGGGAAGGGTTAGCTAAAAGGGTTAGGGTTAGAAGTTAGGGGGGGAAGGGTTAGCTAAAAGGGTTAAGGTTAGGAGTTAGGGAAGGGTTAGCTAAAAGGGTTAAGGTTAGAGTTAGGGGAAGGGTTAGCTAAAAGGGTTACGATTAGAGTTAGGAGAAGGGTTAGGGTTAGAGTTAGGGAAAGGGTTAGCTAAAAGAGTTAAGGTTAGAGTTAGGGAAGGGTTAGCTAAAAGGGTTAAGGTTAGAGTTAGGGGAAGGGTTAGCTAAAAGGGTTAGGGTTAGAGTTAGGGAAGGGTTAGCTAAAAGGTTAAGGTTAGAGTTAGGGGAAGGGTTAGCTAAAAAGGGTTAAGGTTAGAGTTAGGGGAAGGGTTAGCTAAAAGGGTTAAGGTTAGAGTTAGGGGAAGGGTTAGCTAAAAGGGTTAGGGTTAGAGTTAGGGGAAGGGTTGGCTAAAGGGTTAAGGTTAGAGTTAGGGGAAGGGGAAGGGTTAGCTAAATGGGTTAGATTTAGGGGAAGGGTTAGCTAAAGGGTTAAGGTTAGAGTTAGGGGAAGGGTTAGCTAAAAGTGTTAGGGTTAGAGTTAGGGGAAGGGTTAGCTAAAAGGGTTAGGGTTAGAGTTAGGGGAAGGGTTAGCTAAAAGGGTTAAGGTTAGAGTTAGGGGAAGGGTTAGCTAAAAGGGTTAGGGTTAGAGTTAGGGGAAGGGTTAGCTAAAAGGGTTAAGGTTAGAGTTAGGGGAAGGGTTAGCTAAAAGGGTTACGGTTAGAGTTAGGAGAAGGGTTAGGGTTAGAGTTAGGGGAAGGGTTAGCTAAAAGAGTTAAGGTTAGAGTTAGGGGAAGGGTTAGCTAAAAGGGTTAAGGTTAGAGTTAGGGGAAGGGTTAGCTAAAAGGGTTAAGGTTAGAGTTAGGGGAAGTGTTAGCTAAAAGGGTTAGATTTAGGGGAAGGGTTAGCTAAAGGGTTAAGGTTAGAGTTAGGGGAAGGGTTAGCTAAAAGGGTTAAGGTTAGAGTTAGGGGAAGGGTTAGCTAAAAGGGTTAGGGTTAGAGTTAGGGGAAGGGTTAGCTAAAAGGGTTAGGGTTAGAGTTAGGGGAAGGGTTAGCTAAAAGGGTTAGGGTTAGAGTTAGGGGAAGGGTTAGCTAAAAGGGTTAAGGTTAGAGTTAGGGGAAGGGTTAGCTAAAAGGGTTAAGGTTAGAGTTAGGGGGAAGGGTTAGCTAAAAGGGTTACGGTTAGAGTTAGGAGAAGGGTTAGGGTTAGAGTTAGGGAAGGGTTAGCTAAAAGAGTTAAGGTTAGGAGTTAGGGGAAGGGTTAGCTAAAAGGGTTAAGGTTAGAGTTAGGGGAAGGGTTAGCTAAAAGGGTTAAGGTTAGAGTTAGGGGAAGGGTTAGCTAAAAGGGTTAAGGTTAGAGTTAGGGGAAGGGTTAGCTAAAAAGGGTTAAGGTTAGAGTTAGGGGAAGGGTTAGCTAAAAGGGTTAAGGTTAGAGTTAGGGGAAGGGTTAGCTAAAAGGGTTAAGGTTAGAGTTAGGGGGAAGGGTTAGCTAAAAGGGTTAAGGTTAGAGTTAGGGGAAGGGTTAGCTAAAAGGGTTAAGGTTAGAGTTAGGGGAAGGGTTAGCTAAAAAGGGTTAGAGTTAGGGAAGGGTTAGCTAAAGGGTTAAGGTTAGAGTTAGGGGAAGGGTTAGCTAAAAAGGGTTAAGGTTAGAGTTAGGGAAGGGTTAGCTAAAAGGGTTAGGGTTAGAGTTAGGGGAAGGGTTAGCTAAAAGGGTTAGGGTTAGAGTTAGGGGAAGGGTTAGCTAAAAGGGTTAGGGTTAGAGTTAGGGGAAGGGTTAGCTAAAAGGGTTAAGGTTAGAGTTAGGGGAAGGGTTAGCTAAAAGGGTTAAGGTTAGAGTTAGGGGAAGGGTTAGCTAAAAGGGTTACGGTTAGAGTTAGGAGAAGGGTTAGGGTTAGAGTTAGGGGAAGGGTTAGCTAAAAGAGTTAAGGTTAGAGTTAGGGGAAAGGGTTAGCTAAAAGGGTTAAGGTTAGAGTTAGGGAAGGGTTAGCTAAAAGGGTTAGGGGTTAGAGTTAGGGGAAGGGTTAGCTAAAAGGGTTAAGGTTAGGAGTTAGGGGAAGGGTTAGCTAAAAGGGTTAAGGTTAGAGTTAGGGGAAGGGTTAGCTAAAAAGGGTTAAGGTTAGAGTTAGGGGAAGGGTTAGCTAAAAGGGTTAGGGTTAGAGTTAGGGGAAGGGTTGGCTAAAGGGTTAAGGTTAGAGTTAGGGGAAGGGGAAGGGTTAGCTAAATGGGTTAGATTTAGGGGAAGGGTTAGCTAAAGGGTTAAGGTTAGAGTTAGGGGAAGGGTTAGCTAAAAGTGTTAGGGTTAGAGTTAGGGGAAGGGTTAGCTAAAAGGGTTAGGGTTAGAGTTAGGGAAGGGTTAGCTAAAAAGGGTTAAGGTTAGAGTTAGGAAGGGTTAGCTAAAAGGGTTAGGGTTAGAGTTAGGGAAGGCTTAGCTAAAAGGGTTAAGGTTAGAGTTAGGGAAGGGTTAGCTAAAAGGGTTACAGTTAGAGTTAGGAAAGGGTTAGGGGTTAGAGTTAGGGGAAGGGTTAGCTAAAAGAGTTAAGGTTAGAGTTAGGAAGGGTTAGCTAAAAGGGTTAAGGTTAGAGTTAGGGGAGGGTTAGCTAAAAAGGGTTAAGGTTAGAGTTAGAAGTATTAGCTAAAAGGGTTGAGTTAGGGAAGGGTTAGCTAAAAGGGTTGGTTAGAGTTAGGGGAAAGGTTAGCTAAAAGGGTTAAGGTTAGAGTTAGGGGAAGGGTTAGCTAAAAGGGTTAGGGTTAGAGTTAGGGAAGGGTTAGCTAAAAGGGTTGAGGTTAGAGTTAGGGGAAGGGTTAGCTAAAAGGGTTAGGGTTAGAGTTAGGGGAAGGGTTAGCTAAAAGGGTTAAGGTTAGAGTTAGGGGAAGGGTTAGCTAAAAAGGGTTAAGGTTAGAGTTAGGGGAAGGGTTAGCTAAAAGGGTTACGAGTTAGAGTTAGGAGAAGGGGTTAGGGTTAGAGTTAGGGGAAGGGTTAGCTAAAAGAGTTAAGGTTAGAGTTAGGAAGGGTTAGCTAAAAGGGTTAAGGTTAGAGTTAGGGAAGGGTTAGCTAAAAGGGTTAAGGTTAGAGTTAGGGGAAGGGTTAGCTAAAAAGGGTTAGGGTTAGAGTTAGGGAAGGGGTTAGCTAAAAAGGGTTAAGGTTAGAGTTAGGGGAAAGGTTAGCTAAAAGGGTTAAGGTTAGAGTTAGGGAAGGGTTAGCTAAAAGGGTTAGGGTTAGGAGTTAGGGGAAGGGTTGGCTAAAGGTTAAAGTTAGAGTTAGGGGAAGGGATTAGCTAAGGAGTTAGGGTTTAGGGGAAGGGTTAGCTAAAAGGGTTAAGAGTTAGGTTAGGGGGAAGGGTTAGCTAAAAAGTGTTAGGGTTAGAGTTAGCGGAAGAGTTAGCTAAAGTTAGGTTAGAAGTTGGGAAGGGTTAGCTAAAAGGGTTAAGGTTAGAGGTTAGGGGGAAGGGTTAGCTAAAAGGGTTAGGGTTAGAGTTAGGGAAGGGTTAGCTAAAAGGGTTAAGGTTAGAGGTTAGGGGAAAGGTTAGCTAAAAGGGTTACGGTTAGAGTTAGGGAGAAGGGTTAGGGTTAGAGTTAGGGAAGGGTTAGCTAAAAAGAGTTAAGAGTTAGAGTTAGGGGAAAGGGTTAGCTAAAAGGGTTAAGGTTAGAAGTTAGGGAAAGGGTTAGCTAAAAGGGTTAGGGTTAGAGTTAGGGGAAGGATTAGCTAAAAGGGTTAAGGTTAGAAGTTAGGGAAGGGTTAGCTAAAAAGGGTTAAGGTTAGAGTTAGAAAGGGTTAGCTAAAAGGGTTAAGGTTAGGAGTTAGGGGAAGGGTTAGCTAAAAGGGTTAGGGTTAGAGTTAGGGAAGGGTTGGCTAAAAGGGTTAAGGTTAGAGTTAGGAAGGGTTAGCTAAAAAGGGTTAGATTTAGGGGAAAGGGTTAGCTAAAAGGGTTAAGGTTAGAGTTAGGAAGGGTTAGCTAAAAAGTGTTAGGGTTAGAGTTAGGGAAGGGTTAGCTAAAAGGGTTAGGGTTAGAGTTAGGGGAAGGGTTAGCTAAAAAGGGTTAAGGTTAGAGTTAGGGGAAGGGTTAGCTAAAAAAGGGTTAGAGTTAGAGTTAGGGAAGGGTTAGCTAAAAAGGGTTAAGGTTAGAGTTAGGGGAAAGGGTTAGCTAAAAAAGTTACGAGTTAGAGTTAGGAGAAGGGTTAGGGTTAGAGTTAGGGAAGGGTTAGCTAAAGAGTTAAGGTTAGAGTTAGGGGAAGGGTTAGCTAAAAGGGTTAAGGTTAGAGTTAGGGGGAAGGGTTAGCTAAAAAGGGTTAGGGTTAGAGTTAGGGAAGGGTTAGCTAAAAAGGTTAAGGTTAGAGTTAGGGGAAGGGTTAGCTAAAAAGGGTTAGGTTAGAGTTAGGGGAAGGGTTAGCTAAAAAGGGTTAGGGTTAGAGTTAGGGAAGGGGTTAGCTAAAAGGGCTAAGGTTAGAGTTAGGGAAGTGTTAGCTAAAAGAAGGGTTAGATTTAGGGAGGGTTAGCTAAAGGGTTAAGGTTAGGAGTTAGGGGAAGGGGTTAGCTAAAAGGGTTAAGGTTAGAGTTAGGGGAAGGAGTTAGCTAAAAAGGGTTAGGGTTAGAGTTAGGGGAAGGGTTAGCTAAAAGGGTTAGAGGTTAGAGTTAGGGGAAGGTTAGCTAAAAAGGTTAGGGTTAGGGTTAGGGAAGGGTTAGCTAAAAGGGTTAAGGTTAGAGTTAGGGGAAGGGTTAGCTAAAAAGGGTTAAGAGTTAGAGGTTAGGGGAAGGGTTAGCTAAAGGGTTACGGTTAGAGTTAGGAGAATGGTTAGGAGTTAGAGTTAGGGAAAAGGTTAGCTAAAAGAGTTAAATTAGAGTTAGGGAGAAGGGTTAGCTAAAAAGGGTTAAGGGTTAGAGTTAGGGAAAAGGGTTAGCTAAAAGAGTTAAGGTTAGAGTTAGGGGAAGGGATTAGCTAAAAGGTTAAGGTTAGAGGTTAGGGAAAGGTTAGCTAAAAAGGGTTAGGGTTAGAGTTAGGGGAAGGGTTGGCTAAAGGGTTAAGGTTAGAGTTAGGGAAGGGTTAGCTAAAAGGTTAGAATTTAGGGAAGGGTTAGCTAAAGGGTTAAGGTTAGAGTTAGGGAAGGGTTAGCTAAAAGTGTTAGGGTTAGAGTTAGCGGAAGGGTTAGCTAAAAAGGGTTGGGTTAGAGTTAGGGAAGAAGGGTTAGCTAAAAAGGGTTAAGGTTAGAGTTAGGGAAGGGTTAGCTAAAAGGGTTAGGGTTAGAGTTAGGGGAAGGGTTAGCTAAAAAGGGTTAGGGTTAGAGTTAGGGGAGGGGTTAGCTAAAAGGGTTAAGGTTAGAGTTAGGAAGGGTTAGCTAAAAAGGGTTACGGTTAGAGTTAGGAGAAGGGTTAGGAGTTAGAGGTTAGGGAAGGGTTAGTTAAAAGGAGTTAAGGTTAGAGTTAGGGGAAGGGTTAGCTAAAAGGGTTAAGGTTAGAGTTAGGGGAAGGGTTAGCTAAAAGGGTTAGGGTTAGAGTTAGGGGAAGGGTTAGCTAAAAGGGTTAAGGTTAGGAGGTTAGGGAAGGGTTAGCTAAAAAGGGTTAAGGTTAGAGTTAGGGAAGGGTTAGCTAAAAAGGGTTAAGGTTAGAGTTTAGGGGAAGGGTTAGCTAAAAAGGGCTAAGGTTAGAGTTAGGGGAAAGGTTAGCTAAAAGGGTTAGGAGTTAGAGTTAGGGGAAGGGTTAGCTAGTAGGGTTAGGGGTTAGAGTTAGGAAGTGTTAGCTAAAAGGGTTAAGGTTAGAGTTAGGGGAAGGGTTAGCTAAAAGGGTTAAGGTTAGAAGTTAGGGAAAGGGTTAGCTAAAAGGGTTAGAGTTAGGAGTTAGGGAAGGGGTTAGCTAAAAGAGTTAAGGTTAGAAGTTAGGGAAGGGTTAGCTAAAAGGGTTAAGGTTAGAAGTTAGAGAAAGGGTTAGCTAAAAAGGTGTTGGTTAGAGTTAGAAAGTGTTAGCTAAAAGGGTTAGGTTAGGGTGAAGGAGTTAGCTAAAGGGTTAAGGTTAGAGTTAGGGAAGGGTTAGCTAAAAAGGGTTAAAGGTTAGAGTTAGGGGCAGGGTTAGCTAAAAGGGTTAGGGTTAGAAGTTAGGGAAGGGGTTAGCTAAAAGGGTTAGGGGTTAGAGTTAGGGGAAGGGTTAGCTAAAAGGGTTAGGGTTAGAGTTAGGGGAAGGGGTTAGCTAAAAGGGTTAAAGGTTAGAAGTTAGGGGAAGGGTTAGCTAAAAGGGTTAAGGTTAGAGTTAGGGGAGGTTAGCTAAAGGTTACGGTTAGAGTTAGGAGAAGGGTTAGGGTTAGAGTTAGGGGAAGGGTTAGCTAAAAGAGTTAAGGTTAGAGTTAGGGAAGGGTTAGCTAAAAGGGTTAAGGTTAGAGTTAGGGAAAGGGTTAGCTAAAAGGGTTAGGGTTAGAGTTAGGGGAAAGGGTTAGCTAAAAGGGTTAAGGTTAGAGTTAGGAAGGGTTAGCTAAAAGGGTTAAGGTTAGAGTTAGGGGAAGGGTTAGCTAAAAGGGTTAAGGTTAGAGTTAGGGAAGGGTTAGCTAAAAGGGTTAGGGTTAGAAGTTAGGGAAGGGTTAGCTAAAAGGGTTAAGGTTAGAGTTAGAGAAGGTTAGCTAAAAAGGGTTAAGGTTAGAGTTAGGGGAAAGGGTTAGCTAAAAAGGGTTACGGTTAGAGTTAGGAAAGGGTTAGGAGTTAGAGTTGGGGAAGGGTTAGCTAAAGAGTTAAGGTTAGAGTTAGGGGAAGGGTTAGCTAAAAGGGTTAAGGTTAGAGTTAGGGAAAGGTTAGCTAAAAGAGTTAAGGTTAGAGTTAGGGGAAGGGTTAGCTAAAAGGGTTAGGGTTAGAGTTAGGGAAGGGTTAGCTAAAAGGGTTAAGGTTAGAGTTAGGGGAAGGGTTAGCTAAAAAGGGTTAAGAGTTAGAGTTAGGGAAGGGTTAGCTAAAAAGGGTTAAGAGTTAGAGGTTAGGGGAAGGGTTAGCTAAAAGGGTTAGGAGTTAGAGTTGGGGAAAGGGTTAGCTAAAAAGGGTTAGGGTTAGAGGTTAGGGGAAGGGTTAGCTAAAAAAGGGTTAAGGTTAGAGTTAGGGGAAGGGTTAGCTAAAAGGGTTAAGGTTAGAGTTAGGGAAGGGTTAGCTAAAAGGGTTAGGGTTAGAGTTAGGGGAAAAGGGGTTGGCTAAAGGGTTAAGGTTAGAGTTGAGGGAAGGGTTAGCTAAAAGGGTTAGATTTAGGGAAGGGGTTAGCTAAAGGGTTAAGGTTAGAGTTAGGGGAAGGGTTAGCTAAAAGTGTTAGGGTTAGAGTTAGGGGGAAGGGTTAGCTAAAAGGGTTAGGGTTAGAGTTAGGGGAAGGGTTAGCTAAAAAGGGTTAAGAGTTAGAGTTAGGGGAAAGGGTTAGCTAAAAAGGGTTAAGGTTAGAGTTAGGGGGAAGGGTTAGCTAAAAGGGTTACGGTTAGAGTTAGGAGAAGGGTTAGGGTTAGAGTTAGGGGAAAGGGTTAGCTAAAAGAGTTAAGGTTAGAGTTAGGGAAGGTTAGCTAAAAGGGTTAAGGTTAGAGTTAGGGGAAGGGTTAGCTAAAAAGGGTTAAGGTTAGAGTTAGGGAAGGGTTAGCTAAAAAGGGTTAGGGTTAGAGTTAGGGAAGGGTTAGCTAAAAGGGTTAAGGTTAGAGTTAGGGGAAGGGTTAGCTAAAAGGGTTAAGGTTAGAGTTAGGGAAGGGTTAGCTAAAAGGGTTAGGGTTAGAGTTAGGGGAAGGGGTTGGCTAAAAGGGTTAAGGTTAGAGTTAGGGGAAGAAAGGTTAGCTAAAAGGGTTAGATTTAGGGAAAAGGGTTAGCTAAAAAGGGTTAAGGTTAGAGTTAGGGGAAGGGTTAGCTAAAAGTGTTAGGGGTTAGAGTTAGCGGAAGGGTTAGCTAAAAGGGTTAAGGTTAGAGTTAGGGAAAGGTTAGCTAAAAGGGTTAGAGGTTAGAGTTAGGGGAAGGGTTAGCTAAAAAGGGTTAAGGTTAGAGTTAGGGGAAGGGTTAGCTAAAAGGGTTCTGGTTGAGTTAGGAGAAGGGTTAGGGTTAGAGTTAGGGAAGGGTTAGCTAAAAAGAGTTAAGGTTAGAGTTAGGGGAAGGAGTTAGCTAAAAAGGGTTAAGAGTTAGAGTTAGGGGAAGGGTTAGCTAAAAAGGGTTAGAAGTTAGAGTTAGGGGAAGGGTTAGCTAAAAAAGGGTTAAGGTTAGAGGTTAGGGGAAAGGGTTAGCTAAAAGGGTTAAGGTTAGAGTTAGGGGAAGGGTTAGCTAAAAAGGGGTTAAGGTTAGAGTTAGGGGAAGGGTTAGCTAAAGGGTTAGGGTTAGAGTTAGGGAAGGGTTGGCTAAAGGGTTAAGGTTAGAAAGTTGAGGGAAGGGTTAGCTAAAAGGGTTAAGGTTAGAGTTAGGGAAGAGTTAGCTAAAAGGGTTAAGGTTAGAGTTAGGGGAAGGGTTAGCTAAAGAAGGGTTAAGGTTAGAGTTAGGGGAAGGGTTAGCTAAAAGGGTTAAGGTTAGAGTTAGGGGAAGGGTTAGCTAAAAGGGTTACGGTTAGGAGTTAGGAGAAGGTTAGGGTTAGAGTTAGGGGAAGGGTTAGCTAAAAAGAGTTAAGGTTAGAGTTAGGGGAAGGGTTAGCTAAAAGGGTTAAGGTTAGAGTTAGGGGAAGGGTTAGCTAAAAGGGTTAAGGTTAGAGTTAGGGGAAGGGTTAGCTAAAAGGGTTAGGGGTTAGGATTGGGGAAGGGTTAGCTAAAAAGGGTTAAGGTTAGAGTTAGGGGAAGGGTTAGCTAAAAAGGGTTAAGGTTAGAGTTAGGGGAAGGGTTAGCTAAAAGGGGTTAGGGTTAGAGTTGAGGGAAGGGGTTGGCTAAAGGGTTAAGGTTAGAGTTAGGGGAAGGGTTAGCTAAAAGGGTTAGATTTAGGGGAAGGGTTAGCTAAAGGGTTAAGGTTAGAGTTAGGGGAAGGGTTAGCTAAAAGTGTTAGGGTTAGAGTTAGCGGAAGGGTTAGCTAAAAGGGTTAAGGTTAGAGTTAGGGAAGGTTAGCTAAAAAGGGTTAAGGTTAGAGTTAGGGAAGGGTTAGCTAAAAGGGTTAAGGTTAGAGTTAGGGGAAGTGTTAGCTAAAAGGGTTAGATTTAGGGGAAGGGTTAGCTAAAGGGTTAAGGTTAGAGTTAGGGGAAGGGTTAGCTAAAAGGGTTAAGGTTAGAGTTAGGGGAAGGGTTAGCTAAAAGGGTTAGGGTTAGAGTTAGAGTTAGCTACACTGGCTTCCTGTTAAGGCAAGGGCTGATTTCAAGGTTTTACTGTTAACCTATAAAGCGTTACATGGGCTTGCTCCTACCTATCTTTCCGAGTTGGTCCTGCCGTACATACCAATACGTACGCTACGGTCACAAGACGCAGGCCTCCTAATTGTCCCTAGAATTTCTAAGCAAACAGCGGGAGGCAGGGGCTTTCTCCCTATAGATCTCCATTTTTATGGAACAGTCTGCCTACCCATGTGAGAGACGCAGACTCGGTCTCAACCTTTAAGTCTTTACTGAAGACTTATCTCTTCAGTAGGTCATATGATTGAGTGTAGTCTGGCCCAGGAGTGTGAAGGTGAACGGAAAGGCTGGAGCAACGAACAGCCCTTGCTGTCTCTGCCGGGCCGGTTCCCCTCTCCACTGGGGTTCTCTGCCTCTAACCCTGTTGCAGGGGCTGAGTCACTGGCTTGCTGGTGCTCTTTCATGCCGTCCCTGGGAGGGTGCGTCACTTGAGTGGGTTGAGTTACTGACGTGATCTTCCTGTCTGGGTTGGCGCCCCCCTTGGTTTGTGCTGTGGTGGAGACCTCTGTGGGCTATACTCGGCCTTGTCTCAGGATTGTAAGTTGGTGGTTGGGGATATCCCTCTAGTGGTGCGGGGCTGTGCTTTGGCGGAGTGGGTGGGGTTATATCCTTCCTGTTTGGCCCTGTCCGGGGTTTCTTCGGATGGGGCCACAGTGTCTCCGGACCGCTCCTGTCTCAGCCTCCAGTATTTATGCTGCAGTAGTTTATGTGTCGGGGGGCTGGGGTTAGTTGGTTATACCTGGAGTACTTCTCCTGTCTTATCCAGTGTCCTGTGTGAATTTAAGTATGCTCTCTCTAATTCTCTCGTTCTCTCTTTCTCTCTGAGAACCTGAGCCCTAGGACCATACGTCAGGACTACCGGGCATGATGACACCTTGCTGTCCCCAGTCCGCCTGGCCTTGCTGCTATTCCAGTTTCAACTGTTCTGCCTGCGGCTACGAAACCCCTACCTGTCCCAGACCTGCTGTTTTCAACTCTAAATGATCGGCTATGAAAAGCCAACTGAGAGACCTGAGCCCTAGGACCATACGTCGGGACTACCGGCCGTGGTGACTCCTTGCTGTCCCCAGTCCGCCTGGCCTTGCTGCTATTCCAGTTTAAACTGTTCTGCCTGCGGTTATGGAACCCCTACCTGTCCCAGACCTGCTGTTTTAAACTCTAATGATCGGCTATGAAAAGCCAACTGAGATTTATTCCTGATTATTATTTGACCATGCTTGTCACTTATGAACATTTTTGAACATCTTGGCATGGTTCTGTTATAACCTCCACCCGGCACAGCCAGAAGAGGACTGGCCACCCCTCATAGCCTGGTTCCTCTCTAGGTTTCTTCCTAGGTTTTGCCTTTCTAGGGAGTTTTTCCTAGCCACCGTGCTTCTACACCTGCATTACTAGCTGTTTGGGGTTTTAGGCTGGGTTTCTGTACAGCACTTCGAGATATTAGCTGATGTAAGAAGGGCTATATAAAATAAAATTGATTGATTGATTGAGTTAGGGGAAGGGTTAGCTAAAAGGGTTAGGGTTAGAGTTAGGGGAAGGGTTAGCTAAAAGGGTTAGGGTTAGAGTTAGGGGAAGGGTTAGCTAAAAGGGTTAAGGTTAGAGTTAGGGGAAGGTTAGCTAAAAAGGGTTAAGGTTAGAGTTAGGGAAGGGTTAGCTAAAAGGGTTACGGTTAGAGTTAGGAGAAGGGTTAGGGTTAGAGTTAGGGAAAGGGTTAGCTAAAAAGAGTTAAGGTTAGAGTTAGGGAAGGGTTAGCTAAAAAGGGTTAAGGTTAGAGTTAGGGGAAGGGTTAGCTAAAAGGGTTAAGGTTAGAGTTAGGGAAGGGTTAGCTAAAAGGGTTAGGGTTAGAGTTAGGGGAAAGGGTTAGCTAAAAGGGTTAAGGTTAGAGTTAGGGGGAAGGGTTAGCTAAAAAGGGTTAAGGTTAGAGTTAGGGGAAGGGTTAGCTAAAAGGGTTAGGTTAGAGTTAGGGAAGGGTTGGCTAAAGGGTTAAGGTTAGAGTTAGGGGAAGGGTTAGCTAAAAAGGGTTAGATTTAGGGGAAGGGTTAGCTAAAGGGTTAAGGTTAGAGTTAGGGGAAGGGTTAGCTAAAAGTGTTAGGGTTAGAGTTAGCGGAAGGGTTAGCTAAAAGGGTTAAGGTTAGAGTTAGGGGAAGGGTTAGCTAAAAGGGTTAGGGTTAGAGTTAGGGGAAGGGTTAGCTAAAAGGGTTAAGGTTAGAGTTAGGGGAAGGGTTAGCTAAAAGGGTTACGGTTAGAGTTAGGAGAAGGGTTAGGGTTAGAGTTAGGGGAAGGGTTAGCTAAAAGAGTTAAGGTTAGAGTTAGGGGAAGGGTTAGCTAAAAAGGGGTTAAGGTTAGAGTTAGGGAAGAGTTAGCTAAAAAGGGTTAGGGTTAGAGTTAGGGGAAGGGTTAGCTAAAAAGGGTTAAGGTTAGAGTTAGGGGAAGGGTTAGCTAAAAGGGTTAAGGTTAGAGTTAGGGAAGGGTTAGCTAAAAGGGTTAAGGTTAGAGTTAGGGGAAGGGTTAGCTAAAAGGGTTAGGGTTAGAGTTAGGGAAGGTTGGCTAAAGGGTTAAGGTTAGAGTTAGGGGAAGGGTTAGCTAAAAGGGTTAGATTTAGGGGAAGGGTTAGCTAAAGGGTTAAGGTTAGAGTTAGGGGAAGGGTTAGCTAAAAGTGTTAGGTTAGAGTTAGGGGAAGGTTAGCTAAAAGGGTTAGGGGTTAGAGTTAGGGGAAGGGTTAGCTAAAAGGGTTAAGGTTAGAGTTAGGGGAAGGGTTAGCTAAAAGGGTTAGGGTTAGAGTTAGGGGAAGGGTTAGCTAAAAAGGGTTAAGGTTAGAGTTAGGGGAAGGGTTAGCTAAAAAGGGTTAGGGTTAGAGTTAGGGAAGGTTAGCTAAAAGGGTTAAGGTTAGAGTTAGGGGAAGGGTTAGCTAAAAGGGTTAAGGTTAGAGTTAGGGGAAGGGTTAGCTAAAAGGGTTAAGGTTAGATTTAGGGGAAGGTTTAGCTAAAAGGGCTAAGGTTAGAGTTAGGGGAAGGGTTAGCTAAAAGGGTTAGGGTTAGAGTTAGGGGAAGGGTTAGCTAGTAGGGTTAGGGTTAGAGTTAGGGGAAGTGTTAGCTAAAAGGGTTAAGGTTAGAGTTAGGGGAAGGGTTAGCTAAAAGGGTTAAGGTTAGAGTTAGGGGAAGGGTTAGCTAAAAGGGTTAAGGTTAGAGTTAGGGGAAGGGTTAGCTAAAAGGGTTAAGGTTAGAGTTAGGGAAGGTTAGCTAAAAAGGGTTAAGGTTAGAGTTAGGGGAAGGGTTAGCTAAAAGGGTTAAGGTTAGAGTTAGGGGAAGTGTTAGCTAAAAGGGTTAGATTTAGGGGAAGGGTTAGCTAAAGGGTTAAGGTTAGAGTTAGGGGAAGGGTTAGCTAAAAGGGTTAAGGTTAGAGTTAGGGAAGGGTTAGCTAAAAGGGTTAGGGGTTAGGAGTTAGGGGAAGGGTTAGCTAAAAAGGGTTAGGGTTAGGGTTAGGGAAGGGTTAGCTAAAAGGGTTAGGGTTAGAGTTAGGGGAAGGGTTAGCTAAAAGGGTTAAGGTTAGAGTTAGGGGAAGGGTTAGCTAAAAGGGTTAAGGTTAGAGTTAGGGGAAGGGTTAGCTAAAAGGGTTACGGTTAGAGTTAGGAGAAGGGTTAGGGTTAGAGTTAGGGGAAGGGTTAGCTAAAAGGGTTAAGGTTAGAGTTAGGGGAAGGGTTAGCTAAAAGGTGTGATGTCACGAGAGGCTGTGTCCTGGAGGGACGTTACATCCCCCTGAGATGGCTGCAAACCCAGACAGCTATGACTCCATCTGCTGGTATGGTCGGGAACTCCACCCCTCTATGGCCAATCTTCCCACGCAGCTGAAACAGATCAGGAGCTGATGAGCTGGAGGTTTTTGAAGGGAAGAGACACACTGAGAGTGAGTGTGTGGGTTGTGAAGTAACACAGTCTCCAAGCTGGGCGCTCTGGAGGACAAGAGTGCTGCACGTCCACTTCCATGAGGAATATAAGGATTTGGAGATACTTACCTTTGGGAAATACTCACCTTTGGATATATGCACCTGTGGAAATACGTGTGGGACATTTGGAAGGACGTTTTGCTGGGTTGGCCACTAGCTGCAACGTGGAATACAGTAAGACTGGGGAAAAGTTATTTGAGCGAGGGAGAGTTATGATTTTGGATGTGGAAGAGACATCCCTGAACTGTTAACCCTTAAAGAGCCACCAGAGAACAGAATTGTGTTATACTTTCGTTAGTTTCCCAAGACCTTTAATAAAATCCTTGTTTTGGTTGAACCTGGTCTCCTTGCACTACTTGAGCAATCCCGCTGAAAGCTGTGTAGCCTCTCGTGACATCACAGATGGTGGAGAATACGGGCACGCTCAAGCGTTAATAGTGCATGTCAGAGGAGGATACCGAAGGTTTGATCACCCAGTTTTCCAAGTTGGCCGTAGGCTCCCCGCCGACTGAAATGGAGGACATATTGAAAGCCCTTGTTGCTGGCCAGCAAGCCCAGATGCAAGCAAACGTGGCTCTCTTGGAGGAGCAAAAGAAAGCCAACCTTCTGAAGGCAGAGGAATTGCAGTTGCAGAGACAGAGGGTTGTCCAAAATACCCGCCCAATAAAGGCAAGTGACTTTATATCTAAGATGGGAGCTACCGATGACATTGAGGCATACCTGCATGCATTTGAGGCCACGGCCACTAGGGAAGCCTGGCCCAAGCAACAGTGGGTTGGTCTGTTAGCCCCCTTTCTAACCGGGGAATCGCTGAATGCTGTCCGGGACCTGGGCCCTGACCAGGTTACTGACTATGATGCCCTGAAGTCTGAGATCCTCAGCAGATATGGACTCACAAAGTTTGGTATGGCCCAGCGCTTTCACAGCTGGACCTTCCAACCAGACCAACCTCCTCGGGCGCAGATGCATGAACTTGTCCGAATCGCAAGGAAATGGCTGGATCCGCAGAGGAATACAGCAGCGGCGGTGGTGGAGGCCGTTGTGGTGGATCGTTACCTACGCGCCCCTGCCTTATGAGGCAAAACGGTTCATCAGTCAACAGGCCTTGACCACGGCTGATCTGACCGTGGAAGCTGTGGAAAAGTACCAGGCCACAGCGGAGATGCTGAATGCTTCCCGAAAAGACCCCAGGAGTGCGGCCCCACCACAAATGGGAAGAACCCGTCCAAAGGACCCCAAGGTCTCGAACCCAGCCACGTCAGGACTTATCCCGGCTCCAGGGGGAGCCAGAAACCAGGCGGGTCCAAGAAGAGTACACCAGGAGGGGGAAACTTCGACAGTGTTACCGGTGTGGGGAGATGGGACATATCTCCTGGCAGTGTGGGAAACCAGCCGATGAACCTATGCCCACTGCGGAGTCCTCCAGCTCAGCACCCACACACCGTGTTGCCTCGCTCTTGGGAGTCGTAGATGGCGGCCCAGATCGACCCCCCCACCTGCCCGGTAACTGTGAATCACCATGATGTGGAGGCCTTACTGGATTCTGGTAGCCGGGCCACCCTGGTGCGTAAGGATTTGGTGGGCCCAACGTGTCTGACCCCGGGGAAAGTCCTCCCAGTTTCCTGTGTCCATGGGGACACCAGAGAATACCCCATTACTGAACTTACAATGACCAGCACACGGGGAACCATACACACGACGGCGGGGGTGGTTGATTCCCTCCCCGTCCCTGTCCTAATTGGACGAGACTGCCCAGCCTTTTACCCACTCTGGAGAGAGTCTCAGGAGAGGATAACCCGAGTACCTCGGAAACGGAGAGGCAAGACTCATCCTGGGAAGGCTCGGTGCAATCCTCCGAATTACTCACTCCCGCCCGGGCTCTGATAGGGATGGCAGGTGCCCAGACCGACACAGAGACGGAGCTACAGAATCTGGACAAAGAACTGTCTGGTCTGAAGGGGACCGCTGAGAGGTATCGTTTGTTAAAGCAACAGTTAGACATGAAGACAGAAGAGTTAGATATCCTCCAGGCTAAACTCCAACAGAGCTCCTTCCATAAGCAACAGGAGGAGCTGGAGAGGCTGCGCAGGACCATCGAGGAGTGTGAGGAGACCCTGCGCAGTAGTAAGGAGGTCCAGAAGAAGGCAGAGGAGAAGTACAAGGGGTTGGAGAACAAGATGAAGAATGCGGAGGCAGAGAGAGAGAAGGAACTGAAAGCTGCTCAACAGAAGCTAAACTCTGCTAAAACCAAGGCTGATGCGTTCAGTAAGAAACTCAAGGAGAGACAACAGGAGGCTGAGTCCCTGGTCCTAGAGGTGGAGGAGTTGAAGAGAGAGCAGTCTGGCAAGCACCACGGCAATGCGGACGCCCTCTCCCGGCGTGATGCCTTCTTCGCTGCCTTTACCCGACGAGGACGTCGGTCCCGAGGAGGGGGATGTGTGATGTCACGAGAGGCTGTGTCCTGGAGGGACGTTACATCCCCCTGAGATGGCTGCAAACCCAGACAGCTATGGCTCCATCTGCTGGTATGGTCGGGAACTCCACCCCTCTATGGCCAATCTTCCCACGCAGCTGAAACAGATCAGGAGCTGATGAGCTGGAGGTTTTTGAAGGGAAGAGACACACTGAGAGTGAGTGTGTGGGTTGTGAAGTAACACAGTCTCCAAGCTGGGCGCTCTGGAGGACAAGAGTGCTGCACGTCCACTTCCATGAGGAATATAAGGATTTGGAGATACTTACCTTTGGGAAATACTCACCTTTGGATATATGCACCTGTGGAAATACGTGTGGGACATTTGGAAGGACGTTTTGCTGGGTTGGCCACTAGCTGCAACGTGGAATACAGTAAGACTGGGGAAAAGTTATTTGAGCGAGGGAGAGTTATGATTTTGGATGTGGAAGAGACATCCCTGAACTGTTAACCCTTAAAGAGCCGCCAGAGAACAGAATTGTGTTATACTTTCGTTAGTTTCCCAAGACCTTTAATAAAATCCTTGTTTTGGTTGAACCTGGTCTCCTTGCACTACTTGAGCAATCCCGCTGAAAGCTGTGTAGCCTCTCGTGACATCACAAAGGGTTAAGGTTAGAGTTAGGGGAAGGGTTAGCTAAAAGGGTTAGGGTTAGAGTTAGGGGAAGGGTTAGCTAAAAGGGTTAAGGTTAGAGTTAGGGGAAGGGTTAGCTAAAAGGGTTAAGGTTAGAGTTAGGGGAAGGGTTAGCTAAAAGGGTTAGGGTTAGAGTTAGGGGAAGGGTTAGCTAAAAGGGTTAAGGTTAGAGTTAGGGAAGGGTTAGCTAAAAGGGTTAGGGTTAGAGTTAGGGAAGGGTTGGCTAAAGGGTTAAGGTTAGAGTTAGGGGAAGGGTTAGCTAAAAGGGTTAGATTTAGGGGAAGGGTTAGCTAAAGGGTTAAGGTTAGAGTTAGGGGAAGGGTTAGCTAAAAGTGTTAGGGTTAGAGTTAACGGAAGGGTTAGCTAAAAGGGTTAAGGTTAGAGTTAGGGGAAGGGTTAGCTTAAAGGGTTAGGGTTAGAGTTAGGGGAAGGGTTAGCTAAAAGGGTTAAGGTTAGAGTTAGGGGAAGGGTTAGCTAAAAGGGTTACGGTTAGAGTTAGGAGAAGGGTTAGGGTTAGAGTTAGGGGAAGGGTTAGCTAAAAGGGTTAAGGTTAGAGTTAGGGGAAGGGTTAGCTAAAAGGGTTAGGGTTAGAGTTGGGGGAAGGGTTAGCTAAAAAGGGTTAAGGTTAGAGTTAGGGAAGGGTTAGCTAAAAGGGTTAAGGTTAGAGTTAGGGGAAGGGTTAGCTAAAAAGGGTTAAGGTTAGAGTTAGGGAAGGGTTAGCTAAAAAGGGTTAGGGTTAGAGTTAGGGGAAGGGTTGGCTAAAGGGTTAAGGTTAGAGTTAGGGGAAGGGTTAGCTAAAAGGGTTAGATTTAGGGAAGGGTTAGCTAAAGGGTTAAGGTTAGAGTTAGGGGGAAGGTTAGCTAAAAGTGTTAGGGTTAGAGTTAGGGGAAGGGTTAGCTAAAAGGGTTAGGGGTTAGAGTTAGGGAAGGTTAGCTAAAAGGGTTAAGGTTAGAGTTAGGGGAAGGGTTAGCTAAAAAGGGTTAGGGTTAGAGTTAGGGGAAGGGTTAGCTAAAAGGGTTAAGGTTAGAGTTAGGGGAAGGGTTAGCTAAAAGGGTTACGTTAGAGTTAGGAGAAAGGGGTTAGGGTTAGAGTTAGGGGAAGGGTTAGCTAAAAGAGTTAAGGTTAGAGTTAGGGAAGGGTTAGCTAAAAGGGTTAAGGTTAGAGTTAGGGGAAGGGTTAGCTAAAAAGGGTTAGGGTTAGAGTTAGGGGAAGGGTTAGCTAAAAGGGTTAAGGTTAGAGTTAGGGGAAGGGTTAGCTAAAAGGGTTAAGGTTAGAGTTAGGGAAGGGTTAGCTAAAAGGGTTAAGGTTAGATTTAGGGAAGGGTTAGCTAAAGGGCTAAGGTTAGAGTTAGGGAAAGGGTTAGCTAAAAGGGTTAGGGTTAGAGTTAGGGGAAGGGTTAGCTAGTAGGGTTAGGGTTAGAGTTAGGGAAGTGTTAGCTAAAAGGGTTAAGGTTAGAGTTAGGGGAAGGGTTAGCTAAAAAGGGTTAAGGTTAGAGTTAGGGGAAGGGTTAGCTAAAACAGTTAGGGTTAGAGTTAGGGGGAAGGTTAGCTAAAAAGGGTTAAGGTTAGAGTTAGGGGAAGGGTTAGCTAAAAAGGGTTAAGGTTAGAGTTAGGGGAAGGGTTAGCTAAAAGGGTTAGGGTTAGAGTTAGGGGAAGGTTAGCTAAAAAGGGTTAAGGTTAGAGTTAGGGGAAGGGTTAGCTAAAAGGGTTAAGGTTAGAGTTAGGGGAAGGGTTAGCTAAAAAGGGATAGGGTTAGAGTTAGGGGAAGAGTTGGCTAAAGGGTTAAGGTTAGAGTTAGGGGAAGGGTTAGCTAAAAGGGTTAGATTTAGGGAAGGGTTAGCTAAAGGGTTAAGGTTAGAGTTAGGGAAAGGGTTAGCTAAAAGTGTTAGGGTTAGAGTTAGGGGAAGGGTTAGCTAAAAAGGGTTAGGGTTAGAGTTAGGGGAAGGGTTAGCTAAAAGGGTTAAGGTTAGGAGTTAGGGGAAGGGTTAGCTAAAAGGGTTAGGGTTAGAGTTAGGGGAAGGTTAGCTAAAAGGTTAAGGTTAGAGTTAGGGAAGGGTTAGCTAAAAGGGTTACGGTTAGAGTTAGGAGAAGGGTTAGGGTTAGAGTTAGGGGAAGGGTTAGCTAAAAGAGTTAAGGTTAGGAGTTAGGGGAAGGGTTAGCTAAAGGGTTAAGGTTAGAGTTAGGGGAAGGGTTAGCTCAAAAGGGTTAGGGTTAGAGTTAGGGAGGTTAGCTAAAAGGGTTAAGGTTAGAGTTAGGGGAAGGGTTAGCTAAAAGGGTTAAGGTTAGAGTTAGGGGAAGGGTTAGCTAAAAGGGTTAAGGTTAGATTTAGGGGAAGGGTTAGCTAAAAGGGTTAAGGTTAGAGTTAGGGGAAGGGTTAGCTAAAAGGGTTAGGGTTAGAGTTAGGGGAAGGGTTAGCTAGTAGGGTTAGGGTTAGAGTTAGGGGAAGGGTTAGCTAAAAGGGTTAAGGTTAGAGTTAGGGGAAGGGTTAGCTAAAAGGGTTAAGGTTAGAGTTAGGGGCTAGGTTAGCTAAAAGGGTTAGGGTTAGAGTTAGGGGAAGGGTTAGCTAAAAGGGTTAAGGTTAGAGTTAGGGGAAGGGTTAGCTAAAAGGGTTAAGGTTAGAGTTAGGGGAAGGGTTAGCTAAAAGGGTTAAGGTTAGAGTTAGGGGAAGGTTTAGCTAAAAGGGTTAAGGTTAGAGTTAGGGGAAGGGTTAGCTAAAAGGGTTAAGGTTAGAGTTAGGGGAAGGGTTAGCTAAAAGGGTTAGGTTAGAGTTAGTGGAAGGGTTAGCTAAAATGGTTAAGGTTAGAGTTAGGGGAAGTGTTAGCTAAAAGGGTTAGATTTAGGGGAAGGGTTAGCTAAAGGGTTAAGGTTAGAGTTAGGGGAAGGGTTAGCTAAAAGGGTTAAGGTTAGAGTTAGGGGAAGGGTTAGCTAAAAGGGTTAGGGTTAGAGTTAGGGGAAGGGTTAGCTAAAAGGGTTAGGGTTAGAGTTAGGGGAAGGGTTAGCTAAAAGGGTTAGGGTTAGAGTTAGGGGAAGGGTTAGCTAAAAGGGTTAAGGTTAGAGTTAGGGGAAGGGTTAGCTAAAAGGGTTACGGTTAGAGTTAGGGGAAGGGTTAGCTAAAAGGGTTACGGTTAGAGTTAGGAGAAGGGTTAGGGTTAGAGTTAGGGGAAGGGTTAGCTAAAAGAGTTAAGGTTAGAGTTAGGGGAAGGGTTAGCTAAAAGGGTTAAGGTTAGAGTTAGGGGAAGGGTTAGCTAAAAGGTGTGATGTCACGAGAGGCTGTGTCCTGGAGGGACGTTACATCCCCCTGAGATGGCTGCAAACCCAGACAGCTATGACTCCATCTGCTGGTATGGTCGGGAACTCCACCCCTCTATGGCCAATCTTCCCACGCAGCTGAAACAGATCAGGAGCTGATGAGCTGGAGGTTTTTGAAGGGAAGAGACACACTGAGAGTGAGTGTGTGGGTTGTGAAGTAACACAGTCTCCAAGCTGGGCGCTCTGGAGGACAAGAGTGCTGCACGTCCACTTCCATGAGGAATATAAGGATTTGGAGATACTTACCTTTGGGAAATACTCACCTTTGGATATATGCACCTGTGGAAATACGTGTGGGACATTTGGAAGGACGTTTTGCTGGGTTGGCCACTAGCTGCAACGTGGAATACAGTAAGACTGGGGAAAAGTTATTTGAGCGAGGGAGAGTTATGATTTTGGATGTGGAAGAGACATCCCTGAACTGTTAACCCTTAAAGAGCCACCAGAGAACAGAATTGTGTTATACTTTCGTTAGTTTCCCAAGACCTTTAATAAAATCCTTGTTTTGGTTGAACCTGGTCTCCTTGCACTACTTGAGCAATCCCGCTGAAAGCTGTGTAGCCTCTCGTGACATCACAGATGGTGGAGAATACGGGCACGCTCAAGCGTTAATAGTGCATGTCAGAGGAGGATACCGAAGGTTTGATCACCCAGTTTTCCAAGTTGGCCGTAGGCTCCCCGCCGACTGAAATGGAGGACATATTGAAAGCCCTTGTTGCTGGCCAGCAAGCCCAGATGCAAGCAAACGTGGCTCTCTTGGAGGAGCAAAAGAAAGCCAACCTTCTGAAGGCAGAGGAATTGCAGTTGCAGAGACAGAGGGTTGTCCAAAATACCCGCCCAATAAAGGCAAGTGACTTTATATCTAAGATGGGAGCTACCGATGACATTGAGGCATACCTGCATGCATTTGAGGCCACGGCCACTAGGGAAGCCTGGCCCAAGCAACAGTGGGTTGGTCTGTTAGCCCCCTTTCTAACCGGGGAATCGCTGAATGCTGTCCGGGACCTGGGCCCTGACCAGGTTACTGACTATGATGCCCTGAAGTCTGAGATCCTCAGCAGATATGGACTCACAAAGTTTGGTATGGCCCAGCGCTTTCACAGCTGGACCTTCCAACCAGACCAACCTCCTCGGGCGCAGATGCATGAACTTGTCCGAATCGCAAGGAAATGGCTGGATCCGCAGAGGAATACAGCAGCGGCGGTGGTGGAGGCCGTTGTGGTGGATCGTTACCTACGCGCCCCTGCCTTATGAGGCAAAACGGTTCATCAGTCAACAGGCCTTGACCACGGCTGATCTGACCGTGGAAGCTGTGGAAAAGTACCAGGCCACAGCGGAGATGCTGAATGCTTCCCGAAAAGACCCCAGGAGTGCGGCCCCACCACAAATGGGAAGAACCCGTCCAAAGGACCCCAAGGTCTCGAACCCAGCCACGTCAGGACTTATCCCGGCTCCAGGGGGAGCCAGAAACCAGGCGGGTCCAAGAAGAGTACACCAGGAGGGGGAAACTCGACAGTGTTACCGGTGTGGGGAGATGGGACATATCTCCTGGCAGTGTGGGAAACCAGCCGATGAACCTATGCCCACTGCGGAGTCCTCCAGCTCAGCACCCACACACCGTGTTGCCTCGCTCTTGGGAGTCGTAGATGGCGGCCCAGATCGACCCCCCACCTGCCCGGTAACTGTGAATCACCATGATGTGGAGGCCTTACTGGATTCTGGTAGCCGGGCCACCCTGGTGCGTAAGGATTTGGTGGGCCCAACGTGTCTGACCCCCGGGGAAAGTCCTCCCAGTTTCCTGTGTCCATGGGGACACCAGAGAATACCCCATTACTGAACTTACAATGACCAGCACACGGGGAACCATACACACGACGGCGGGGGTGGTTGATTCCCTCCCCGTCCCTGTCCTAATTGGACGAGACTGCCCAGCCTTTTACCCACTCTGGAGAGAGTCTCAGGAGAGGATAACCCGAGTACCTCGGAAACGGAGAGGCAAGACTCATCCTGGGAAGGCTCCGGTGCAATCCTCCGAATTACTCACTCCCGCCCGGGCTCTGATAGGGATGGCAGGTGCCCAGACCGACACAGAGACGGAGCTACAGAATCTGGACAAAGAACTGTCTGGTCTGAAGGGGACCGCTGAGAGGTATCGTTTGTTAAAGCAACAGTTAGACATGAAGACAGAAGAGTTAGATATCCTCCAGGCTAAACTCCAACAGAGCTCCTTCCATAAGCAACAGGAGGAGCTGGAGAGGCTGCGCAGGACCATCGAGGAGTGTGAGGAGACCCTGCGCAGTAGTAAGGAGGTCCAGAAGAAGGCAGAGGAGAAGTACAAGGGGTTGGAGAACAAGATGAAGAATGCGGAGGCAGAGAGAGAGAAGGAACTGAAAGCTGCTCAACAGAAGCTAAACTCTGCTAAAACCAAGGCTGATGCGTTCAGTAAGAAACTCAAGGAGAGACAACAGGAGGCTGAGTCCCTGGTCCTAGAGGTGGAGGAGTTGAAGAGAGAGCAGTCTGGCAAGCACCACGGCAATGCGGGACGCCCTCTCCCGGCGTGATGCCTTCTTCGCTGCCTTTACCCCGACGAGGACGTCGGTCCCGAGGAGGGGGATGTGTGATGTCACGAGAGGCTGTGTCCTGGAGGGACGTTACATCCCCCTGAGATGGCTGCAAACCCAGACAGCTATGGCTCCATCTGCTGGTATGGTCGGGAACTCCACCCCTCTATGGCCAATCTTCCCACGCAGCTGAAACAGATCAGGAGCTGATGAGCTGGAGGTTTTTGAAGGGAAGAGACACACTGAGAGGAGTGAGTGTGGGTTGTGAAGTAACACAGTCTCCAAGCTGGGCGCTCTGGAGGACAAGAGTGCTGCACGTCCACTTCCATGAGGAATATAAGGATTTGGAGATACTTACCTTTGGGAAATACTCACCTTTGGATATATGCACCTGTGGAAATACGTGTGGGACATTTGGAAGGACGTTTTGCTGGGTTGGCCACTAGCTGCAACGTGGAATACAGTAAGACTGGGGAAAAGTTATTTGAGCGAGGGAGAGTTATGATTTTGGATGTGGAAGAGACATCCCTGAACTGTTAACCCTTAAAGAGCCACCAGAGAACAGAATTGTGTTATACTTTCGTTAGTTTCCCAAGACCTTTAATAAAATCCTTGTTTTGGTTGAACCTGGTCTCCTTGCACTACTTGAGCAATCCCGCTGAAAGCTGTGTAGCCTCTCGTGACATCACAAAGGGTTAAGGTTAGAGTTAGGGGAAGGGTTAGCTAAAAGGGTTAGGGTTAGAGTTAGGGGAAGGGTTAGCTAAAAGGGTTAAGGTTAGAGTTAGGGGAAGGGTTAGCTAAAAGGGTTAAGGTTAGAGTTAGGGGAAGGGTTAGCTAAAAGGGTTAGGGTTAGAGTTAGGGGAAGGGTTGGCTAAAGGGTTAAGGTTAGAGTTAGGGGAAGGGTTAGCTAAAAGGGTTAGATTTAGGGGAAGGGTTAGCTAAAGGGTTAAGGTTAGAGTTAGGGGAAGGGTTAGCTAAAAGTGTTAGGGTTAGAGTTAACGGAAGGGTTAGCTAAAAGGGTTAAGGTTAGAGTTAGGGGAAGGGTTAGCTTAAAGGGTTAGGGTTAGAGTTAGGGGAAGGGTTAGCTAAAAGGGTTAAGGTTAGAGTTAGGGGAAGGGTTAGCTAAAAGGGTTACGGTTAGAGTTAGGAGAAGGGTTAGGGTTAGAGTTAGGGGAAGGGTTAGCTAAAAGGGTTAAGGTTAGAGTTAGGGGAAGGGTTAGCTAAAAGGGTTAGGGTTAGAGTTAGGGGAAGGGTTAGCTAAAAGGGTTAAGGTTAGAGTTAGGGGAAGGGTTAGCTAAAAGGGTTAAGGTTAGAGTTAGGGGAAGGGTTAGCTAAAAGGGTTAAGGTTAGAGTTAGGGGAAGGGTTAGCTAAAAGGGTTAGGGTTAGAGTTAGGGGAAGGGTTGGCTAAAGGGTTAAGGTTAGAGTTAGGGGAAGGGTTAGCTAAAAGGGTTAGATTTAGGGGAAGGGTTAGCTAAAGGGTTAAGGTTAGAGTTAGGGGAAGGGTTAGCTAAAAGTGTTAGGGTTAGAGTTAGGGGAAGGGTTAGCTAAAAGGGTTAGGGTTAGAGTTAGGGGAAGGGTTAGCTAAAAGGGTTAAGGTTAGAGTTAGGGGAAGGGTTAGCTAAAAGGGTTAGGGTTAGAGTTAGGGGAAGGGTTAGCTAAAAGGGTTAAGGTTAGAGTTAGGGGAAGGGTTAGCTAAAAGGGTTACGGTTAGAGTTAGGAGAAGGGTTAGGGTTAGAGTTAGGGGAAGGGTTAGCTAAAAGAGTTAAGGTTAGAGTTAGGGGAAGGGTTAGCTAAAAGGGTTAAGGTTAGAGTTAGGGGAAGGGTTAGCTAAAAGGGTTAGGGTTAGAGTTAGGGGAAGGGTTAGCTAAAAGGGTTAAGGTTAGAGTTAGGGGAAGGGTTAGCTAAAAGGGTTAAGGTTAGAGTTAGGGGAAGGGTTAGCTAAAAAGGGTTAAGGTTAGATTTAGGGAAGGGTTAGCTAAAAGGGCTAAGGTTAGAGTTAGGGGAAGGGTTAGCTAAAAAGGGTTAGGGGTTAGAGTTAGGGGAAGGGTTAGCTAGTAGGGTTAGGGTTAGAGTTAGGGGAAGTGTTAGCTAAAAGGGTTAAGGTTAGAGTTAGGGGAAGGGTTAGCTAAAAAGGGTTAAGGTTAGAGTTAGGGGAAGAGTTAGCTAAAACGGTTAGGGGTTAGAGTTAGGGAAGGGTTAGCTAAAAGGGTTAAGGTTAGAGTTAGGGAAGGGTTAGCTAAAAGGGTTAAGGTTAGAGTTAGGGGAAGGGTTAGCTAAAAGGGTTAGGGTTAGAGTTAGGGGAAGGGTTAGCTAAAAGGGTTAAGGTTAGAGTTAGGGGAAGGGTTAGCTAAAAGGGTTAAGGTTAGAGTTAGGGGAAGGGTTAGCTAAAAGGGATAGGGTTAGAGTTAGGGGAAGAGTTGGCTAAAGGGTTAAGGTTAGAGTTAGGGGAAGGGTTAGCTAAAAGAGGGTTAGATTAGGGAAGGGTTAGCTAAAGGGTTAAGGTTAGAGTTAGGGGAAGGGTTAGCTAAAAGTGTTAGGGTTAGAGTTAGGGGAAGGGTTAGCTAAAAGGGTTAAGGTTAGAGTTAGGGGAAGGGTTAGCTAAAAGGGTTAAGGTTAGAGTTAGGGGGAAGGGTTAGCTAAAAGGGTTAAGGGTTAGAGTTAGGGAAGGGTTAGCTAAAAGGGTTAAGGTTAGAGTTAGGGAAGGGTTAGCTAAAAGGGTTAAGGTTAGAGTTAGGGGAAGGGTTAGCTAAAAGGGTTAAGGTTAGAGTTAGGGGGAAGGGTTAGCTAAAAGGGTTAAGGTTAGAGTTAGGGGAAGGGTTAGCTAAAAAGGGTTAAGGTTAGAGTTAGGGGAAGGGTTAGCTAAAGGGTTAGGGTTAGAGTTAGGGGAAGGGGTTAGCTAAAAGGGTTAAGGTTAGAGTTAGGGGAAGGGTTGGCTAAAAGGGTTAAGGTTAGAGTTAGGGGAAGGGTTAGCTAAAAGGGTTAATGGTTAGAGTTAGGGAAGGGTTAGCTAAAAGGGTTAAGGTTAGAGTTAGGGGGAAGGGTTAGCTAAAAGGGTTAGGTTAGAGTTAGGGAAGGGTTAGCTAGTAGGGTTATGGTTAGAGTTAGGGGAAGGGTTAGCTAAAAGGGTTAAGGTTAGAGTTAGGGAAGGGTTAGCTAGTAGGGTTAGGGTTGAGGGAAAGGTTAGAGGGTTAAGGTTAGAGTTAGGGGCTAGGTTAGCTAAAAGGGTTAGGGTTAGAGTTAGGGAAGGGTTAGCTAAAAGGGTTAAGGTTAGAGTTAGGGGAAGGGTTAGCTAAAAGGGTTAAGGTTAGAGTTAGGGAAGGGTTAGCTAAAAGGGTTAAGGTTAGAGTTAGGGGAAGGTTTAGCTAAAAGGGTTAAGGTTAGAGTTAGGGGGAAGGGTTAGCTAAAAGGGTTAAGGTTAGAGTTAGGGGAAGGGTTAGCTAAAAGGGTTAGGTTAGAGTTAGTGGAAGGGTTAGCTAAAATGGTTAAGGTTAGAGTTAGGGGAAGGGTTAGCTAAAAGGGTTAGGGTTAGAGTTAGTGGAACGGTTAGCTAAAAGGGTTAGATTTAGGGGAAGGGTTAGCTAAAAGGGTTAAGGTTAGAGTTATGGGAAGGGTTAAGGTTAGAGTTAGGGGAAGGGTTAGCTAAAAGGGTTAAGGTTAGAGTTAGGGGAAAGGTTAGCTAAAAGGGTCAAGGTTAGAGTTATGGGAAGGCTGCAACTACACATGAAAACATGAAATGATCCTGGGAATCGATGGAACATCACTCAGAGATGCACAAAAACGATATATATTATTCAAAATGGGTGAATCTTTCCTTTACAAACCATCAAATCTGTGAGCTACCTTGGAACACATAAAATACTACAACATGGTAAATTAATAAGCAGGAGTAAGAATTATATAGAAAATGATGTTTTTCAAAAGGAGAAGTTTATCTTGGGAAGTGACAGATGCTCTCTCCTGTGTGAGCACTAGTTCTCAAAAAGAGAGATAATTCCTCATGGTTATATTGGGCTACATTTTTAGACTTCAAAGACAACGTTCGTAGTTTATTAACCTTAAAATATCTGGTTTCTAGTAGGCTACAGCGTTATTGAAGGGCTGTTTCTCTGAACCTCAGGCAGTAGGCTGAAACAAGCTTGTTTCTCTGAACCTCAGGCAGGAACCAACTTCTGTGACATCACACTAGTAAGTCTTCATTGACAGGGATGTGACATCACACTAGTAGGTCTTTATTGACAGGGATGTGACATCACACTAGTAGGTCTTTATTGACAGGGATGTGACATCACACTAGTAAGTCTTCATTTACAGGGATGTGACATCACACTAGTACGTCTTCATTGACAGGGATGTGACATCACACTAGTAGGTCTTTATTGACAGGGATGTGACATCACACTAGTAGGTCTTTATTGACAGGGATGTGACATCACACTAGTAGGTCTTTATTGACAGGGATGTGACATCACACTAGTAGGTCTTCATTGACAGGGATGTGACATCACACTAGTAGGTCTTTATTGACAGGGATGTGACATCACACTAGTAAGTCTTCATTGACAGGGATGTGACATCACACTAGTAGGTCTTCATTGACAGGGATGTGACATCACACTAGTAGGTCTTTATTGACAGGGATGTGACATCACACTAGTAGGTCTTTATTGACAGGGATGTGACATCACACTAATAGGTCTTTATTGACAGGGATGTGACATCACACTAGTAAGTCTTCATTGACAGGGATGTGACATCACACTAGTACGTCTTCATTGACAGGGATGTGACATCACAACAGACATGCACAGGACGTTCCCTCACGATGATAGTGGTGTGACTGAAAAAGTTTGGGAAACACTGATCTAGCTGATGATTAAAACAACTACAGATGAGTAACCCCATGCTTCAGCCTATTCTATTCATAGCCACAGTTGGGTTACAGGTTATCATGCTGAACAACAGATGGGCTATGGGTTACAGGTGATCATGCTGAATAACAGATGGGCTACAGGTTATCATGCTGAATAACAGATGGGCTATGGGTTACAGGTGATCATGCTGAATAACAGATGGGCTGTGGGTTACAGGTGATCATGCTGAATAACAGATGGGCTATGGGTTACAGGTGCTGAATAACAGATGGGCTATGGGTTACAGGTTATCATACTGAATAACAGATGGGCTATGGGTTACAGGTGATCATGCTGAATAACAGATGGGCTATGGGTTACAGGTGATCATGCTGAATAACAGATGGGCTATGGGTTACAGGTGCTGAATAACACCAGCCTGATCATATGGATCAATATGTTGTTAGACCCATTTCTGAAGGGGAAAATTATATTATGCATTCGGAAAGTATTCAGACTTTTTTCAAAATAAATTTAGGTTACAGCCTTATTCTAAAATTGATGAAATCGTTTTCTTGGCTGTGTGCTTCGGGTCGTTGTCCTGTTGGATGGTGAACTTTCGCCCCAGTCTGAGGTCCTGAGCGCTCTGGAGCAGGTTTTAATCAAGGATATCTCTGTACTTTGCTCCGTTCATCTTTCCCTCGATCCTGACTAGTCTCCCAGTCCCTGCCGCTGAAAAACATCCCCACAGCATGATGCTGCCACCACCATGCTTCACCGTAGGGATGGTGCCAATTTTCCCCCAGACATGACGCTTTGCATTCAGGCCAAAGAGTTCAATCTTGGTTTCATCAGACCTGTTTATCATGGTCTGAGAGTCCTTTAGGTGGCTTTTGGCAAACTCCAAGCGGGCTGTCATGTGCCTTTTACAGAGGAGTGGCTTCCGTCTGGCCACTCTATCATAAAGGCATAGTTGGTGGAGTGCTGCAGAGATGGTTGTCCTTCTGGAAGGTTCTCCCATCTCCCAGAGGAACTCTAGAGCTCTGTCAGAGTTACCATCGGGTTCTTGGTCACCTCCCTGACCAAGGCCCTTCTCCCCCGATTGCTCAGCTTGGCCAGGCGGCCAGCTCTAGGAAGAGTCTTGAGGTTCCAAACTTCTTCCATTTAAGAATGATGGAGGCCACTGTGTTCTTAGGGACCTTTGATGCTGCGTAAATGTTTTGGTACCCTTCCCCAGATCTGTGCCTCGACACATTCCTGTCTCGGAGCTCTACGGACAATTCCTTCGACCTCATGGCTTGGTTTTTGCTCTGACATGCACTGTCAACTGTGGGACCTTATATAGACAGGTGTGTGCCTTTCCAAATCATGTCTAATCAATTGAATTTACCACAGGTGGACTCCAATCAAGTTGTAGAAACATCTCAAGGATGATCAATGGAAACAGGATGCACCTGAGCTCAATTTCGAGTCTCAAAGTAAAGGGTCTGAATACTTATGTAAATAAGGTATTTCTGTTTTTTTTTGGGGGGGGGAGCATGCCAAGCGTAGTGAAGGGTACACAAATAGACAGGTTATGAAAACTTAAATTCAGTTAAAGCAGGGGTTTGCAGGGTTTATGGCACTTACATTGAGTTAAATTTAAATGTAGTTAAAGCAGGGGTTTGGTGGTGGCTTTCTGAACTATTAGAGTTAGACCAACAGTTCAAAGTAATACAGATATTGTTGGTATTTCTGTTGAGTTTCGGATATATTGACCAAATTATCAAGAAAGTTTTGGACATATTTCCCATTCAAAATGCACCAGAAACAGCTATTTCACAGCTATTTTCCCCCCAATATGCAACACAAAGTTATGCCCTTGCTTGTAAGAAGTCAAAACAGAAAGCAGTATCTTAATTTGCCACCTGCTACAGAATCACACAGTGTTCAGAGACTGCAATAATAATCAGGGTCCTCTGTCCTTCACTATCAACAGATATGAGTTTAATCCATAACATTCAGCTTCAAGTCTTGTGACCATCAACCCAAGTGTCACAAACAGAACAGTGGAAATAAACCAGATTGTCACAAACAGAACAGTGGAAATCATGTGTTTTACAGAAAGGAAAACATATAAATATGCTAAACATTGTGTGAATCTCTAAACTGATTATGAACTTTATTCATCTTAAATATTCACATTACACAGTCAATTCAGGAAGTGAACTTCAATTCCAATTCAATTTAAAGAACGATACAGAGAGATATAGAGAAAGAGAGGGAGGGGTCTGACTGGACGGATCCTTAAATAGGAGAGTTGGGAGAGGTAGAACTCAACTCACAGGCAGGACAGAGAGAGAGAGAGAGAGAGAGAGAGAGAGAGAGACCCAGTGAAGACCTTTGAAGATCTCTGAAGAAGTGAAGCTACAACTGAAGATTTCAGAAGGTGAGATTTCAACATCTGTTCATCTAATACTGTACCTGAGTGCATCCCAAATGGCACCCTTTTCCCTTTGTAGTGCACTACTTTTGACAAGGGCCCATAGGGAATATGTGTCCCTGGTCATATGTAGCTCTGGTCAAAAGTAGTGCACTACTTAGGGAAAAGGGTGCTATTTGGGATGCACTCAGGTACAGTATTAGATGAACAGATGTTGAAATCTCACCTTCTGAAATTTTGGGAAACGCTGTGCTAAGGAATTCAAGTCTGCTGCCAAAACTCAGGTCTCATGTCTTCAACCAAGTACAGTAGAATATCTTAGCACACAGGAAAATGTACGCTCCGCTTGGGGTCCCCAGGACCGAGTTTAGAAAACGCAGCCTTAGCAGTTGCATACGTTATGTACCTAGCATAGGGTTTCCCTGACCTCCCAAGTACCCCCAGCCGCTCCACTGATTTGATATATTCCAGCACTCCCCTAATCTCTGAAGTACTCTCTGAATTGGTCTTGACGGCTTCTCTCTTTTACTGTCTTGTTGTCTGTGTGTCTCTCTCTCTCTCTCTCTCTCTCTCTCTATCTCTGACTCTCTATCTCTCTGTCTCTCTGTCTCTCTCTCTCTCTCTCTCTCTCTCTCTCTGTCTCTGTCTCTCAGGAGACTATCACCATGGCGATGCTGACCACTCTTCTGCTTCTCAGCGCTCTCTTTGCTCTGGGAGATGCAAGGGGTAGCAGAGGTATTCTGATCAAAGGTTTTAGTGACCTTAACCCAACACCTAGTGACCTAG
>NW_025534288.1:190000-231987 GCF_020615455.1 Coregonus clupeaformis
TCCTCTCTACATTTTCTTCATCTGTTTCAGCTGCTAAAGCCACTTTCTACCACTCTAAATTCCAAGCATCTGCCTCTAACCCTAGGAAGCTCTTTGCTACCTTCTCCTCCCTGCTGAATCCCCCCTCCTCCCTCTCTGTGGATGACTTCGTCAACCATTTTGAAAAGAAGGTTGACGACATCTGATCCTCGTTTGTTAAGTCAAATGACACTGCTGGTCCTGCTCACACTGCCCTACCCTATGCTTTGACTTCTTTCTCCCCTCTCTCTCCAGATAAAATCTTGCGTCTTCTGACGGCCGGCCGCCCAACAACCTGCCCGCTTGACCCTATCCCCTCCTCTCTTCTCCAGACCATCACCGGTGATCTTCTCCCTTACCTCACCTCGCTCATCAACTCATCCTTGACCGCTGGCTATGTTCCTTCCGTCTTCAAGAGAGCGAGAGTGGCACCCCTTCTCAAAAAACCAACACTCGATCCCTCTGATGTCAACAACTACAGACCAGTATCCCTTCTTTATTTTCTCTCCAAAACTCTTGAGCATGCCGTCTTTAGCCAACTCTCTTGCTATCTCTCTCAGAATGACCTTCTTCATCCAAACCAGTCAGGTTTCAAGACTGGTCATTCAACTGAGACTGCTCTTCTCTGTGTCATGGAGGCTCTCCGCACTGCTAAAGCTAACTCTCTCTCCTCTGCTCTTGTCCTTCTAGACCTGTCTGCTGCATTTGATCTCGATTAGCCTTACCTCGGGTTTTCACCCGAGAGTAATGGGCAGGTGGAGAGAGTGAAGCAGGATGTGGGTAGGTTTCTGAGGTCCTATTGCCAGGACCAGCAGGGGGAGTGGTCGGGATATATCCCCTGGGCAGAGATAGCCCAAAACTCACTTCGCCACTCCTCAACTAACCTTACGCCTTTTCAGTGTGTGTTAGGTTATCAGCCGGTCCTGGCACCTTGGCATCAGAGCCAGATCGAAGCTCCTGCGGTGGACGAGTGGTTTCGGCGCTCGGAAGAGACCTGGAACGCTGCGCATGTACACCTGCAGCGGGCTATCAGCCGACAAAAGGCAAGCGCCAATCGCCACCGCAGTGAGGCTCCGGTGTATGCACCGGGAGATCGGGTCTGGCTCTCGACCCGAAACCTGCCCCTTCGCCTGCCCTGCCGGAAGCTGGGTCGGCGGTTTGTGGGGACATTTAAAGTCCTGAGGAGGTTGAACAAGGAACGGTGCTGGGTCCCTAGGAGGGACATCCTAGATCCCTCCATGTTGAGAGATTTCCATCAGAGTCATCCGACTCGCCCTGCTCCGCGTCCTCCTGGCCGTCCCCGAGGCGGGGTCGGCGCATGGCTGTAGCCGCGCGTCAAGGGGGGGGGGGGTACTGTCACAGATTCAGCCGAGGCTGCCCCTCCTCCTTGCTCGGGCAGGCTTCGGCGTTCGTCGTCCCCGGAGTACTAGCTGCTACCGATCTATGTTTCTGTGTTCGACTTGTTCTGTTTGATTGTGTACACCTGTTTCCCATTATGTTGTATTGTCTTCCCTATTTAACCCTCTGTCTTACACTGTGTGTTGTGTGTGATTGTATTCGTTATCAGCAGTCATTAGTGTGCGGGTTATTTCCTCCCTGTGTGGAGATTGTATATGCTCAGTTTACTTTCTAGTAAAGTATGTTTTCGGTAAAGCTCTGTGTCCTGCGTTTGACTTCGCCCACCGCAATTCACTGACGCTTATGACAATGGGGCTGTGTGTGTAGTTGTATTAGTATTATGGGGTTGTGTGTGTAGTTGTATTAGTATTATGGGGTTGTGTGTGTAGTTGTATTAGTGGTATGGGGCTGTGTGTGGGTGTAGTTGTATTAGTAGTATAGGGCTGTGTTTGTAGTTGTATTAGTAGTACGGGGCTGTGTGTGTAGTTGTATTAGTAGTACGGGGCTGTGTGTGTAGTTGTATTAGTAGTATGGGGCTGTGTGTGTAGTTGTATTAGTAGTATTGGGCTGTGTGTGTAGTTGTATTAGTAGTACGGGGCTTTATGTGTAGTTGTATTAGTAGTATGGGGCTGTGTGTGTAGTTGTATTAGTGGTATAGGGCTGTGTGTGTAGTTGTATTAGTAGTAAAGGGCTGTGTGTGTAGTTGTATTAGTAGTATGGGGCTGTGTGTGTAGTTGTATTAGTGTTGTAGGGCTGTGTGTGTAGTTGTATTAGTAGTATAGGGTGTGTGTGTAGTTGTATTAATAGTATGGGGATGTGTGTGTAATTGTATTAGTAGTACGGGGCTGTGTGTGTAGTTGTATTAGTAGTACGGGGCTGTGTGTGTAGTTGTATTAGTAGTATTGGGCTGTGTGTGTGTAGTTGTATTAGTAGTATAGGGCTGTGTTTGTAGTTGTATTAGTAGTACGGGGCAGTGTGTGTAGTTGTATTAGTAGTACGGGGCTGTGTGTGTAGTTGTATTAGTAGTATTGGGCTGTGTGTGTAGTTGTATTAGTAGTACGGGGCTGAGTGTGTAGTTGTGTTAGGAGTATAGGGCTGTGTTTGAAATTGTATTAGTAGTATATGGCTGTGTCTGGAGTTGTGTTAGAAGTTTAGGAGTGTGTGTGTAGTTGTATTAGTAGCATGGGGCTGTGTGTGTAGTTGTATTTGTAGTATGGGGCTGTGTGTGTCGTTGTATTTGTAGTATGGGGCTTTTTGTGTAGTTGTATTGGTAGTATATGGCTGTGTGTGTACTTGTATTAGTAGTATTGGGTTGTGTGTGTAATTATATTAGTGGTATGGGGCTGTGTGTTTGTGTGTAGATGTATTAGTAGTATGGGGCTGTGTGTGTAGTTGTATTAGTAGTATTTGGCTGTATGTGTAGTTGTATTAGTAATATTTGGATGTGTCTGTAGTTGTATTGGTAGTATGTCAGAACGCTGAGTGTGGATGTGGTGCAGGGAATCAAGCGCAGGAACAAGGGTGTTCGTCAACAGACTTTAGTAATCCTTTAGTGACCCAACACACGATAACTAAATAGGAAACAAAATCAAACACTAACAAGGGACAGGTGTACAAACAGACAAAACCAAACAAACATGAAACATCGAACGGTGGTAGCTAGTACTCCGGGGACGACGACCGCCGAAGCCTGCCCGAACAAGGAGGAGGAGCAGCCTCGGCCGAAACCGTGACATAGCATAGGGTTGTGTGTGTAATTTTGTGTGTAGTTGTATTAGTACTATAGGGCTGAGTGTGTAGTTGTGTTAGGAGTATAGGGCTGTGTTTGTAGTTGTGTTAGTAGTATACAGATGTGTATGCAGTTGTATTAGTAGTATAAGGCAGTGTGTGTAGTTGTATTAGTAGTATGGGGCTGTGTGTGTAGTTGTATTAGTAGTTTAGGGATGTGTGTGTAGTTGTATTAGTAGTTTAGGGATGTGTGTGTAGTTTTGTTAGTAGTATAGGGATGTGAGTGTAGTTATTTTAGTATTATGGGTCTGTGTGTGTAGTTGTATTAGTAGTATAGGGCTGTGTGTGTAGTTGTATTAGTAGTTTAGGGATGTGTGTGTAGTTTTGTTAGTATTATGGGGCTGTGTGTGTAGTTGTATTGGTAGTATAGGGCTGTGTGAGTAGTTAATTTAGTAGTATTGGGCTGTGTGTGTAGTTGTATTAGTGGTATGGGGCTGTGTGTGTAGTTGTGTGTGCAGTTGTATTAGTAGTATATTGCTGTGTGTGTAGTTGTATTAGTAGTATTTGGATGTGTATGTAGTTGTATTAGTACTATAGGGCTGTGTGTGTAGTTGTGTTAGGAGTATAGGGCTGTGTTTGTAGTTGTGTTAGTAGTATACAGATGTGTGTGCAGTTGTATTAGTAGTATAAGGCAGTGTGTGTAGTTGTGTTAGTAGTATGGGGTTGTGTGTGTAGTTGTATTAGTAGTATAAGGCCGTGTGTGTAGTTGTGTTAGTAGTATAGGGTTGTGTGTGTAGTTGTATTAGTAGTATAAGGCAGTGTGTGCAGTTGTATTAGTAGTATGGGGCTGTATGTGTAGTTGAATTTGTAGTATGGGCCTGTGTGTGTAGTTATATTAGTAGTATAGGGCTGTGTGTAGTTGTATTAGTAGTAAAGGGCTGTGTGTGTAGTTGTGTTAGAAATTTAGGGCTGTGTGTGTGGTTGTTTTAGTAGTATGGGGATGTCTGTGTAGTTGTATTAGTAGTATCGGTCTGTGTGTGTATTTCTATTAGTTGTATATGGCTGTGTGTAGTTGTATTAGTAATTTGGGGCTAGTAAAGTCTGTTGGACGAAGCCTCTGTGTCCTGCGCCTGACTCCTCCACCACATCCACATCGGTTCATCTGACAGAACAACACACCAAGTATGGAGTCAGCAGGAGCAGCTGCGACACCCAAGTCGCTGGAGGAACGGATCAGCTATCAGGACACCATGATCCGGCAACTTGGGTCCGCCATGGACGAGGTGTCCAACACTCTGCGCCGGTTGGTTACTGGGGAGGTGCCCACGTCTTCTTACACCATCCCATCACCAACGGCCAGTCCTCCTCTCTCAGCACCGGAACCCAGGGGCATTCAGCTCTCGCTCCCGAGGGCATATGACGGTTCTGCAGCCGGGTGTCAGGGGTTCCTCCTGCAGGTGGAACTTTACCTGGCTACCCTACACCCAGCGCCCTCGGGATATGAGAGCGTCTCCGCCCTCATCTCCTGTCTATCCGGCAAGGCGTTGGAGTGGGCCAACGCCGAATGGAGGGGAATAGACGCCGCTACCATCACCTACGCGGAGTTCTCCCGCCGCTTCAGGGCTGTCTTCGATCACCCACCTGAGGGAAAGGCGGCGGGGGAGCGTCTGTTCCACCTCCGACAGGGGAAGAGGAGCGCACAGGAGTTCGCCCTGGAGTTCCGGACTCTAGCGGCGGATGCGGGGTGGAATGAGAGGGCCCTCATCGACCATTACCGGTGTAGCCTACGAGAGGACGTTCGTCGTGAGCTGGCCTGCAGGGACACCAACCTATCCTTCGACCAGTTGGTGGACATCTCCATCCGTCTCGACACCCTGCTGGCTACCCGCGGACGTCCCGAGTGGGGGTCGTCCATTCCACCCTCCAGTACCTCCGAGCCGATTCCCATGGAGCTCGGGGGTGCTGGCGCTAGAGAGAGGAGGAGAGAGAACCCGAGGGGGGCCATCCCCTGCACCAACTGTGGCCGTGGAGGACACACCGCGGCCAGGTGCTGGGGAGGGTCTCCTGGGAGAGGGGACAACAGGTCACGCACTGGGGAGTCATTTCAGGTGAGTAGGCGCCCCACTTACCCAGAGCTCTCTGTTGGTCACATGAGTATTCCTGTGAGATTTCCACAGGTGGCACCTCATTCCCAGCATAAGGCGCTAGTAGATTCAGGCGCAGCTGGGAATTTTATTGATCGTGCATTTTGTGATAGGTTAGGAATTCCCCTTCGGCCGGTAGAAGCCCCCTTTCCTGTCCACGCCCTAGACAGCCGGCCGTTGGGGTCGGGGCTGATCAGAGAAGTCACAGCACCACTTAAGATGACGACGCAGGGGGGTCATGAGGAGATCATTCAGTTTTATCTGATTGACTCTCCTGCGTACCCCGTGGTGCTGGGGGCTTCCCTGGTTAAGCGCCCATGATCCTACCATTGCGTGGCAACAGAGGGCTCTTATGGAGTGGTCTGCCCAGTGTGTAGGGAAATGTCTAGGTGTTTCCTTAGGGGCGACCTCGGTAGAGAGTCCGAACCAAGTGCCCGCAATGCGCATTCCCCCTGAGTATGAGGACTTAGCACTTATGTTCAGCAAAACGAGGGCAACACGGCTACCACCTCATAGACAGGGGGACTGTGCGATAAATCTCCAAACAGGAGCGGCACTTCCGCGGAGCCGTGTGTATCCCCTGTCTCATGAGGAGACTGCGGCTATGGAGACTTACATAGCCGAGTCCTTGGCACAGGGATACATACGGTCCTCCACTTCCCCGGTTTCCTCGAGCTTCTTCTTTGTGAAGAAGAAGGACGGGGGTTTGCGCCCGTGTATTGATTACCGTAGTCTCAATCAGATCACGGTTAAGTACAGTTACCCTCTTCCACTGATTGCGACTATGACAGAATCATTACGCGGAGCGCAGTTCTTCACAAAGTTGGATCTCAGGAGCGCGTACAATCTGGTGCGCATTAGGGAGGGGGATGAATGGAAAACGGCATTTAGCACCACCTCGGGTCATTACGAGTATCTCGTCATGCCATACGGGTTAATGAATGCTCCTTCAGTCTTCCAATCCTTTGTTGACGAGATTTTCCGGGACATGCATGGGCAGGGTGTTGTGGTGTACATCGACGACATCCTAGTGTACTCTTCTACACGAGCCGAGCATGTAGCCCTGGTGCGCCGAGTGTTGAGAAGACTGTTGGAGCATGACTTGTATGTCAAGGCAGAGAAATGCCTGTTCTTCCAGGAGTCCATCTCCTTTTGGGTTACGGTTGTCCGCGTCTGGTGTGGAGATAGAGGTAGACCGTGTATCGGCCGTGCGTAATTGGCAAACTCCAACCACTGTAAAAGAGGTGCAGCAGTTCTTGGGTTTTGCTAATTACTACCGGAGGTTTATCCGGGGGCTTTGGACAGGTTGCAGCTCCCATTACGTCCCTGCTAAAGGGGGGTCCGGTTCGTTTGCAGTGGTCAGCTGAGGCGGACAGGGCATTTGTCAAACTAAAGAACCTGTTCACCTCGGCCCCGGTGCTGGCGCATCCGGATCCCTCTTTACCATTCCAAGTAGAGGTAGACGCGTCCGAGACCGGTATTGGGGCAGTCCTGTCACAACGGTCCGGCACGCCACCTAAGCTCCGCCCCTGTGCGTTCTACTCCAAGAAGCTCAGCTCGGCGGAGCGCAATTATGACGTTGGGGACAGGGAGCTGTTAGCTGTAGTCCAGGCCCTAAAGGTGTGGAGGCATTGGCTTGAGGAGCTCAACACCCTTTCCTCATTCTGACTGATCACCGTAACCTGGAGTACATCCGGGCAGCTAGGAGATTGAACCCTCGTCAGGCTAGGTGGAACATGTTCCTGACCCGGTTTGTTTTTAAGATCACATACATCCCAGGGTCCCAGAACGGTAAGGCAGACGCCCTGTCCCGGCGGTATGACACAGAGGAGAGGGCCATTGAGCCTACTTCCATACTGCCGGAGTCTTGTCTGGTGGCTCCGGTGGTATGGAAGGTCGATGCGGAAATCGAGCGGGCACTGCATACCGACCCTACTCCCCCCGAGTGTCCTGTGGGGCGGACGTACGTTCCGCTCGAGGTTCGTGATTGTCTTATTTATTGGGCTCATACATCACCCTCCTCTGGACATCCAGGTATTGGCCGGACAGTGCACTGCCTTAGCGTGAAATACTGGTGGCCAACGTTAGCTAAGGATGTGAGGGTTTATGTCTCCTCCTGCTCGGTGTGCGCCCAGTGTAAGGCGCCTAGACATTTGCCCAGGGGTAAGTTACATCCCCTGCCCGTTCCACAACGACCATGGTCCCACCTATCGGTGGATTTTGTAACTGACCTACCCCCTTCCCAGGGGAATACCACCATTTTGGTCGTTGTGGATCGGTTCTCCAAGGCCTGTCGTCTCCTCCCAATGCCGGGTCTCCCTACTGCCCTACAGACCGCCGAGGCCCTATTTACCCACGTGTTCCGGCACTATGGGGTCCCCGAGGATATTGTGTCTGACCGAGGTCCCCAATTCACCTCCAGAGTCTGGGGGCGTTCATGGAACGCTTGGGGGGTCTCGGTGAGCCTTACCTCGGGGTACCACCCAGAGAGCAATGGGCAGGTTGAACGAGTCAACCAGGATGTGGGTAGGTTTCTGAGGTCCTATTGCCGGGACCGGCCGGAGGAGTGGTCTAGGTATATCCCCTGGGCAGAGATGGCCCAGAACTCTCTCCGCCACTCCTCCACCAATTTAACACCTTTCTAGTGTGTTTTAGGGTATCAGCCGGTCCTGGCACCGTGGCACGAGAGCCAGATCGAGGCCCCTGCGGTGGGACGAGTGGATTCGGCGCTCGGAGGAGACGTGGGACGCTGCCCATGTCCATCTGCAGCGGGCCATCCGTCAACAAAAGGCGAGCGCCCGATCGCCACCGCAGTGAGGGACCGGTGTACGCACCGGGAGATCGAGTCTGGCTCTCGACTCGAAACCTGCCCCTCCGCCTGCCCTGCCGGAAGCTGGGTTGGCGGTTTGTGGGGCCCTTTAAAGTCCTGAGAAGATTGAACGAGGTGTGTTACAGGTTACAACTGCCTATTGAGTACAAGAATATTAACCCCTCGTTCCATGTGTCTCTTCTCAGGCCGGTGGTAGCTGGCCCACTCCAAGAAGATGAGATAGGAGAGACACCTCCGCCCCCTTTGGACATCGAGGGGGCCCCGGCGTACAGGGTCCAGACCATCTTGGACTCGAGGCGCCGGATGAGTGGTCTCCAGTATCTCGTGGAGTGGGAGGGGTACGGTCCGGAGGAACGGTGCTGGGTGCCTAGGAGGGACATCCTAGATCCATCCCTACTGACTGAGTTCCACCGTGGGCATCCCACGCGCCCGGGTCCGCGTCCTCCTGGCCGTCCCCGAGGCCGGGGTCGGCGCACGGCTGGAGCCGCGCGTCAAGGGGGGGGGTACTGTCACGGTTCGGCCGAGACTGCTCCTCCTCCTGGTTCGGGCAGGCTTCGGCGTTCGCCGTCCCCGGAGTACTAGCTGCCACCGTTGAATGTTTCGTGGTGTGATTGCTTTGGTCTGTCTTGTACACCTGTGTCTGTTTGTGTTCTGATTACGTGTCCTATAAGTTCCCTGTTTTGTATTGGTTAGATTGTGTGTTGTTGTCTGCCTGTATTTCGGAGCTGCATGTTGACGCTCTGTTTGTTTGTTTAGTGTTTACGCATGGTTTACGTATTCACTCGCCTCTTTTTGTTTTCGAGGCCGTGTATTGTATTTTTGCACTTTTGACTAGTAAAGTCTGTTGGACGAAGCCTCTGTGTCCTGCGCCTGACTCCTCCACCACATCCACATCGGTTCATCTGACAAGTATAGGGTTGTGTGTGTAGTTGTGTTAGTAGTTTAGGGCTGTGTGTGTAGTTGTATTAGTAGTATAGGGCTGTGTGTGTGGTTGTGTTAATAGTATGGAGATGTACGTGTAGTTGCGTTAGTAGTTTAGGGCTGTGTGTGTAGTTGTATTAGTAGTATGGGGCTGTGAGTATAGTTTTATTATGTATGTAGTTGTGTTAGTAGTGTAGTTGTGTCACCTGAATAAAGATGTCGTGCTTGTCCTCCGTAGCTCTATCTTGTCACGATTCAGACAGACGACCAGGGGACCACAATTGCGTCACACCAGAAAGTTTATTAAACTTAAGGGAAAAGGGAAGTAGGGAGTGAATGAAGGCTCCAGGGGTAACAGGGATCCCGTCCAATGCGCTGGGTCTGTGCCCCCCCCAGTGGCAGCGATGCGTCCTATGAAGCCGGTGGTGGGTGGTCCAGAAGTCCTGGGGGGGGGGAGACACAGACACAACAGGGCGGAATGAAACCAGGCAGCAGTACAGTTCAAGGGAAATCCAAAATACGTAGTAGCAAGGCAGAAGGCTGGTCAGAGTTACCGGGATTGAAGAGTAGTCAGGAGTCGTAATGGCAGAAGCAGGTCTGGATCTCCTGAGACAGAAGAGTATCCAAAAAACAGGCAGGTCCGGGGTCACAAAACCAGGGTGAGCCAGAAGCGCGAGCAAACAGGTTCCGGGTGTGAGCTTTGCAGACGATCTGACACCGGAGAGCTGAAAGACAGGGCCTTAAATACTGGGAGAGGTTAGTGGGTAATGCAGCGCAGCTGGCAGAGTAATTAGAGCCGAGCAGAGCAGGGACAGGTGGAGCTAGTTAGGCTGAGTAGAGAGAGGGAGGTGAGCAGAGTGGAAGATAGTGGAAACAAATTAAGGTGGTAACCCGGTGGAGTGAGAGGGCTCATGACAGAACCCCCCCAAGGGACGGCCCCAGAAGTCCCAAGAGCAACACCACGCCGGGCGGGAGGAGGGGAGCCGGAGGAGGGCTAGAACTCCTCCGAACGGTCCGAGTGAACGTCCTCATCCTCGGAGGAAGCCGGAGGGCCGTGGTCGGGAGATGGGACAGGTCCCGAGACAGGATCAGGCACAGGACAGGAAGCCGAGCGGGCCGGACGGTTAGGGACCCCTCTGGGGCGGCCCCCTACGGATTGCAGGTTGATCAGGATGCCGTTGGTGGAAAGCGGTGATGAGAGTCCTATCCACAATCCGACTAGCTGGCACCCAGGTCCTTTCCTCAGGTCCATAGCCCTCCCAGTCAATGAGGTACTGGAGACCCCTACCCCTCCGTCTGGACCGAAGCAGGCGGCGGACGGTGTAAACCAGGCCACCATCGACGAGCCGTGGAGGAGGAGGACCAGGCGCAGCAGGGACCAGCGGACTCTCATGGATGGGCTTAATCTTAGACACATGGAAAGTGGGGTGCACCCTCAGGGAATTAGGCAGTTGGAGCCGGACAGCAGTTGGGCTAATCACTCTTATGATAGGGAATGGGCCAATGAACCGAGGTGCCAGCTTCTGCGACTCCACCCTGAGTGGCAGGTTCTTCGATGACAACCACACCCTTTGACCAACATGGTAGGTGGGAGCAGGAATTCTCCGACGGTTGGCCCCGGTAGTGTAGCTGGCAACGGACCTGAGGAGTGTGGCTCGGGCTTGTGACCAGGTGCGGCGACATCGACGGGCAAAAGCAAGTGCAGATGGGCAAGTAACCTCCTCCTCCTGGCTGGCAAATAGAGGAGGCTGGTATCCATAAACACATTGGAAAGGGGACATACCGATGGCAGAGCAGGTCAGAGAATTGTGTGCGTACTCCACCCATGTCAATTGCTGCGACCAGGAGTGGGGGGTTGCGTGAAGTCATGCATCGCAGTGCCTTCTCGAGCTCCTGATTAGCCCGCTCTGACTGCCCATTGGATTGGGGATGGAATCCGGAAGTCAGACTGACTGTGGCTCCCAGCAGGTGACAGAACTCCTTCCAAAAAGCGGAGGAGAATTGTGGACCACGGTCAGAAACAACATCCCTTGGCAGTCCGTGGATCCGGAAGACGTGTTCCAGGACCACCTGGGCGGTCTCCTTGGCGGTTGGGAGCTTGGGGAGGGGAATGAAGTGTGCCATCTTGCTGAAACGGTCAACGATGGTGAGAATGACGGTCATGCCACTTGAAGGGGGCAGCCCCGTGACAAAGTCAAGGGCGATGTGAGACCAGGGACGTCTGGGCACAGGCAGGGGCTGCAGCAATCCGGCTGGGGGGCTGGCAGGACGACTTGTGTTGGTTGCAGATGGGGCAGGCTTGGACGAATTCCCGTACATCCTTCCTCAGAGAGGGCCACCAGAACCTCTGGGCGAGCAGGTTGTAAGTGCGGGTGGAGCCAGGGTGACAAGCTAGGCGGGAGTCATGTCCCCACTGAATGACCTGGGACCTCAGGTCTTCGGGGACAAAAAAGGCGGTCAGCTGGGCAAGTGCTGGGACCTGGCTGGTTACGGAGAGCCTCCAGCACCTGTTCCTCAACAGCCCAGGTCAGAGCTGCAACGATGCAGGGACTTGGCAGAATCGACACAGGATCCTTGGAGGGGTTGTCATCCTTCTGGAATTGACGGGAGAGGGCGTCTGGCTTGGTGTTGCGTGATCCAGGCCGGTATGACAGAGTGAAATTAAACCTGGTGAAGAACAGGGCCCAGCGGGACTGCCTGGAGTTCAACCGTTTGGCCGTGCGGATGTACTCCAAGTTCTTATGATCGGTCCAAACGAGAAATGGAATGGTGGACCCCTCCAGCCAGTGACGCCACTCCTCCAAGGCAAGCTTCACAGCCAGCAGCTCACGGTTCCCTATGTCGTAATTGCACTCAGAGGGGGACAACCGACGTGAGAAAAAGGCACAGGGATGGAGCTTCCTATCCTCCGCAGCCCACTGAGAAATCACAGCACCAACTCCCACATCCGAGGCGTCCACCTCCACAATGAATTGCCGGTCCACATCAGGCATCTGGAGGATGGGAGCGGAGGTGAACCTCACCTTGAGGGTACTGAAGGCTTTGTCGGCTGCTGGGGTCCAGGTGAAGGGTTGCTTGGTGCTGGTTAGAGCAGTGAGAGGGGCAGCAACGGTACTGTAGTTCCGGATAAACTTCCTATAGAAGTTAGCAAACCCCAGAAACTGTTGCAGCTTCTTTCTGTTCTCCGGAACTGGCCATGAAGTGACTGCTGATACTTTGGCAGGATCCATTTGGATACTTCCTTCTGCCACTATGTACCCCAGGAAGGCCACTGTCTTGACGTGAAACTCACATTTCTCTGCCTTGGCGTAGAGGGAATTCTCCAGAAGACGATGAAGGACTTGCTGGACATGGCGGGTGTGTTCAGACAGGTTTCTGGAGTAAATTAAGATGTCATCCAGGTAAACGAAGACAAACTTGTTTAACATGTCCCGCAGTACATCATTCACTAGAGCCTGGAACACAGCAGGAGCATTGGTGAGGCCAAAAGGCATAACCAGATACTCGTAGTGGCCTGTTGGTGTATTGAATGCGGTTTTCCATTCATCTCCCTCCCGGATCCGCACTAGGTGGTAAGCGTTTCTGAGATCCAACTTGGTAAAAACAGTGGCTCCCTGGAGCAACTCAAAAGCAGAGGTGAGCAGAGGCAGAGGGTAACGGTTTTTCACTGTGATGTCGTTGAGTCCCCTGTAGTCGATGCAGGGGCGAAGAGATCCGTCCTTCTTCCCCACAAAGAAGAAGCCAGCACCAGCAGGAGATGAAGATGAACGGATTAATCCTGCGGACAGAGAGCCATTGATGTAGTCCTCCATGGACTTTCTTTCAGGAGCAGACAACGAATAAAGACGACCCCTTGGAGGAGCTGTTCCAGGGAGGAGGTCGATGGCACAGTCGTACGGTCGGTGAGGGGGCAGAGATGTGGCTCTTGCTTTGTTAAACACCTCTCTGAGACCATGGTAGCATTCTGGGACATTGGAGAGGTCAGGAGCGGAGTTAGTAGGTACTGGCCGAGGGGGGTAGTGCGGCAGCAAGCAGGCAGGTTCGGTGGCAGTCCTCTCCCCACTCCCTGATCACCCCGGTCACCCAGTCGAGCTGAGGGTTGTGCCGGGCGGAGCCATGGGTAACCCAGGATGAGGGGTTGGCCTGGAGAGGGGAGCAGGTGAAACTGGATAGTTTCTTGATGGTTTCCGGACAGACCCATCGAGACCGGGGCCGTGACATGAGTGACCGATCCGAGTAAGTGTCCGTCCAGTGCCCGGGCAGGAATAGGAGGTGTCAAACGGAGGTTCTCCAGTCCCAGTTGGCGTGCCAGCTTGATGTCCATTATGTTGGCTTCGGCGCCAGAATCCACCAGAGCAGCCAGGGTGTGAGTTGAGTCAGAGAGGCGGAGGTGAACTTGCAGCAGGGGTTTGCGGTCGGAGGACTGGATGGTCATTGAACTCAACCGGACTCCCCCTACGCCCGGTGAGCTTCGGCCCTTTAAAGGGCAGGTTACCACACGATGTCCATCACCTCCACAATAGAGGCAGAGGTTTGAGGTGAAGCGGCGCTGGCGCTCTGCAGGAGTGAGGGAGGCTCGCCCAATCTCCATAGGGTCAGACTGATCAAGCTGACCTGGGTGAGTGGCAGTAGATGACAGGAGCCCAGTCGGATCTCTCCGAATGCCGGTAGTAGGTGGACCTTGGCGCCCCCTCTCACGACGACGGGTCTGTATCCTTCTGTCGATCCTGACAGTCAGTGCGATGGCTTCATCAAGAGTGGAAGGCAGTTCATGGGAGACCAACTCGTCCTTGATATAGTCAGCCAAACTATGGAAGAACGCGTCCACCAACGATGGTGTGTTCCAAGAACTTCGTCTAGCCAGGGTTCGGAAGTCGATGGAATGGTCTGCGACTGTACGTCTGCCTTGTCGAATACTGAACAGTTCACGAGACGCCTCTGCGGTGGGTGAATCCAGGTCAAACACCTTCAGCATCTCCTCAGCAAACAGGTCGAAGGTTGCACATGCGGGGGTTTGACGTTCGAACTCTGCTGTTCCCCAGAGTCGAGCTCGGCCCGTCAGGTGAGTGATGGCATACCCAACTTTAGCCCCCTCCGTGGCGAAGGTCCTTGGCTGCAAGGAGAACTGAAGTCGGCAGCTAGTCAGGAATGGCCGGACCTGGGTTGAATCGCCGTTGAACCGCTCGGGGTTTCCAATCTTGGGTTCGAGCAGCGGCTGCAATGACCGGGGCAGGTAACTCGGGGGGCTGGGCTGGTGGGCAGACTGGCTGGGGTAAGGTTGGTGAGGAGTTGAATGATCATGGCGAGTTGTTGTTGCTGCTGCTGGAACTGCTGCTCATGCTCATCGGTTTCCATGTCGGGGAAAGTGTGCGCTGAGTCCATAATGGTCAGATCGTACTGTCACGATTCAGACAGACGACCAGGGGACCACAATTGCGTCACACCAGAAAGTTTATTAAACTTAAGGGAAAAGGGAAGTAGGGAGTGAATGAAGGCTCCAGGGGTAACAGGGATCCCGTCCAATGCGCTGGGTCTGTGCCCCCCCAGTGGCAGCGATGCGTCCTATGAAGCCGGTGGTGGGTGGTCCAGAAGTCCTGGGGGGGGGGAGACACAGACACAACAGGGCGGAATGAAACCAGGCAGCAGTACAGTTCAAGGGAAATCCAAAATACGTAGTAGCAAGGCAGAAGGCTGGTCAGAGTTACCGGGATTGAAGAGTAGTCAGGAGTCGTAATGGCAGAAGCAGGTCTGGATCTCCTGAGACAGAAGAGTATCCAAAAAACAGGCAGGTCCGGGGTCACAAAACCAGGGTGAGCCAGAAGCGTGAGCAAACAGGTTCCGGGTGTGAGCTTTGCAGACGATCTGACACCGGAGAGCTGAAAGACAGGGCCTTAAATACTGGGAGAGGTTAGTGGGTAATGCAGCGCAGCTGGCAGAGTAATTAGAGCCGAGCAGAGCAGGGACAGGTGGAGCTAGTTAGGCTGAGTAGAGAGAGGGAGGTGAGCAGAGTGGAAGATAGTGGAAACAAATTAAGGTGGTAACCCGGTGGAGTGAGAGGGCTCATGACATATCTAGGTTATGATGAGTAAACAATCCCAATTGTTTCAGGATGTTTGATGTGTTAGTTTTGTCGTCGTCAGGTCGTTGCCAAGGCTGGAACATCGGGTCCTGTGCTCCAAGGGAATGGAGGCGTCAGAACCAAAACAATGAGGTCCTTGATCCCATTGCGGTCAGATTCCACTGTTCATTCTTGGCATTGAAATGATCTAACGTCTGGTGTAATGTGACTGGTTTTTAGCTTGCTTGCATTGATGATTACATTTTTCTTGCAATTTGACATTTGATTGCATTCAGTGCTTATGAGCTGCCAATGCACTCACAGAAGATCTGGGACGTTATTCACAACCCAGTGGCTTTACCCAAAACTGTTCTGTTACATTCCTTCAGTAGTCTATTAAGCATAAGGTGTGATTTCCTACAAACTTCATGCATATGTTCGATAAATCCGATTTATGCACCACACAGAACGCACTGCAACTGCCATGCAGCTTCCATAGGAAATGAATGTACTTCTGGTGTACCAAAACGGAAAAACACTGTCGGTGTGATTCAGTCATTATGCACCAAATTGTATGCATAGACGGCTTGATAGAAATATTGGCAGAAGGTGAATGTTGAACTTTTGTTGAACACATATCATATTTGTCTAACACATGCTGTGTACCATTTTGCACAATGAAGCTGTAGGTGTGATCAAGGTGTTGAATAAACGTGATGTCATGTTGTTTTTTCAGGAGGGGAGTTGGCTACATGCAGCTATTGACATGTTTTACACAAAATACATTATCGACATGTTCGTAGAAACTTTGTTATCAGTATTGCAAACATAATAACAATTTCATGTTCTTCTTAGCTGCTGAGTTACATGCAGCTATTTACTCTCGCCAAGATATCAGCATATATGACAAAACTATGGCACCGGGCGATGCAAAACGAACTCGCCCATTGTCAGACTCTTTTTACCCGTCTTGAAACATACTCGGCTGCCTAGAACGTTAGGCTACCCAGAGGTGGAACACAAACAGGCAGTCTAGTTAGCGACTGAATGGTATTTATTCATCATCATTGCAAACATTGGCTAAGCTGCACAGGAGGCAGACAGGCAGTCAAGTAGTGTTCTTTTTTCAGGAACTATGATATTGAAGCAACTATAAAGATTACCCTGCATCATCACACAAAACGTGTCCAAAGTGTAAGGACTGCGTCCTGCTTGTGCAACTGCAGTATCTGTTACAACAGACAGATAGGTTGTAGCCTTCAGAATATACATGTTGTTGTTTCCCATGTAGAATTATGATCACTAATTAGTAAGGAACTCCCCTCACCTGTGTCAAGGTCTTAATTTAAAGGAAATACCAAAAACCTGCAGACACTAGGCCCTCCATGGAATGAGTTTGACACCCCTGTGTTAAGGTTAGGATTTAGGTTAAAGCAGGGTTTCACAAACTTGGTGCACGTTTTGGTTTTTGCCCCAACACTAGACAGCTGATTCAAATAATCAACTAATCATCAAGCTTTGATCATTTGAATCGGCTGTGTAGTGTTCAGGCAAAAACCAAAATGTGCACCCTTGCGTTTCCGAGGACCGAGTTTGGGAAACGCTGCGTTATTAAGGTTAGGGTAAGAGGAAGGGTTAGCTAAAAGGATTAAGGATAGAGTTAGGGGAAGGGTTAGCTAAAAGGGTTAGGGTTAGAGTTAGGGGAAGGGTTAGATAAAAGGGTTAAGGTTAGAGTTTGGGGAAGGGTTAGCTAAAAGGGTTAAGGTTAGAGTTATGGGAAGGGTTAGCTAAATGGGTTAGAGTTAGGGGAAGGGTTAGCTAAAAGAGTTAAGGTTAGAGTTAGGGGAAGGGTTAGCTAAAAGGGTTAAGGTTAGAGTTAGGGGAAGGGTTAGCTAAAAGGGTTAGGGTTAGAGTTAGGGGAAGGGTTAGCTAAAAGGGTTAAGGTTAGAGTTAGGGGAAGGGTTAGCTAAAAGGATTAAGGTTAGAGTTAGGGGAAGGGTTAGCTAAAAGGGTTAGGGTTAGAGTTAGGGGAAGGGTTAGCTAAAAGGGTTAAGGTTAGAGTTAGGGGAAGGGTTAGCTAAAAGGGTTAAGGTTAGAGTTAGGGGAAGGGTTAGCTAAAAGGGTTAGGGTTAGAGTTAGGGGAAGGGTTAGCTATAATAATAATAATAATATGCCATTTAGCAGACGCTTTTATCCAAAGCGACTTACAGTCATGCGTGCATACATTTTTGTGTATGGGTGGTCCCGGGGATCGAACCCACTACCTTGGCGTTACAAGCACTGTGCTCTACCAGCTGAGCTACAGAGGACCACATAGCTAAAAGGGTTAAGGTTAGAGTTAGGGGAAGGGTTAGCTAAAAGGGTTAGGGTTAGAGTTAGGGGAAGGGTTAGCTAAAAGGGTTAAGGGAAGGGTTAGCTAAAAGGGTTAGCTAAAAGGGTTAAGGTTAGAGTTAGTGGAAGGGTTAGCTAAAAGGGTTAGGGTTAGAGTTAGGGGAAGGGTTAGATAAAAGGGTTAAGGTTAGAGTTAGGGAAGGGTTAGCTAAAAGGGTTAAGGTTAGAGTTAGGGGAAGGGTTAGCTAAAAGGGTTAGATTTAGGGGAAGGGTTAGCTAAAAGGGTTAAGGTTAGAGTTAGGGGAAGGGTTAGCTAAAAGGGTTAGGGTTAGAGTTAGGGGAAGGGTTAGCTAAAAGGGTTAAGGTTAGAGTTAAGGGAAAGGGTTAGCTAAAAGGGTTAAGGTTAGAGTTAGGGGAAGGGTTAGCTAAAAGGGTTAGGGTTAGAGTTAGGGGAAGGGTTGGCTAAAAGGGTTAAGGTTAGAGTTAGGGGAAGGGTTAGCTAAAAGGGTTAAGGTTAGAGTTAGGGGAAGGGTTAGCTAAAAGGGTTAAGGTTAGAGTTAGGGGAAGGGTTAGCTAAAAGTGTTAGGGTTAGAGTTAGGGGAAGGTTTAGCTAAAAGGGTTAAGGTTAGAGTTAGGGGAAGGGTTAGCTAAAAGGGTTAGGGTTAGTGTTAGGGGAAGGGTTAGCTAAAAGGGTTAAGGTTAGAGTTAGGGGAAGGGTTAGCTAAAAGGGTTAGATTTAGGGGAAGGGTTAGCTAAATTGTTAAGGTTAGAGTTAGGGGAAGGGTTAGCTAAAAGGGTTAGGGTTAGAGTTAGGGGAAGGGTTAGATAAAAGGGTTAGGGTTAGAGTTAGGGGAAGGGTTAGCTAAAAGGGTTAAGGTTAGAGTTAGGGGAAGGGTTAACTAAAAGGGTTAAGGTTAGAGTTAGGGGAAGGGTTAGCTAAAAGGGTTAAGGTCAGAGTTAGGGGAAAGGTTAGCTAAAAGGGTTAGGGTTAGAGTTAGGGGAAGGGTTAGCTAAAAGGGTTAAGGTTAGAGTTAGGGGAAGGGTTAGCTAAAAGGGTTAGGGTTAGAGTTAGGGGAAGGGTTGGATAAAAGGGTTAGGGTTAGAGTTAGGGGAAGGGTTAGCTAAAAGGGTTAGGGTTAGAGTTAGGGGAAGGGTTAGCTAAAAGGGTTAAGGTTAGAGTTAGGGGAAGGGTTAGCTAAAAGGGTTAAGGTTAGAGTTAGGGGAAGGGTTAGCTAAAAGGGTTAAGGTTAGAGTTAGGGGAATGGTTAGCTAAAAGGGTTAAGGTTAGAGTTAGGGGAAGGGTTGGCTAAAAGGGTTAGGGTTAGAGTTAGGGGAAGGGTTAGCTAAAAGGGTTAAGGTTAGAGTTAGGGGAAGGGTTAGCTAAAAGGGTTAAGGTTAGAGTTAGGGGAAGGGTTAGCTAAAAGGGTTAAGGTTAGAGTTAGGGGAAGGGTTAGCTAAATGGGTTAGAGTTAGGGGAAGGGTTAGCTAAAAGAGTTAAGGTTAGAGTTAGGGGAAGGGTTAGCTAAAAGGATTAAGGTTAGAGTTAGGGGAAGGGTTAGCTAAAAGGGTTAGGGTTAGAGTTAGGGGAAGGGTTAGCTATAATAATAATAATATGCCATTTAGCAGATGCTTTTATCCAAAGCGACTTACAGTCATGCGTGCATACATTTTTGTGTATGGGTGGTCCCGGGGATCGAACCCACTACCTTGGCGTTACAAGCACCGTGCTCTACCAGCTGAGCTACAGAGAACCACATAGCTAAAAGGGTTAAGGTTAGAGTTAGGGGAAGGGTTAGCTAAAAGGGTTAGGGTTAGAGTTAGGGGAAGGGTTAGCTAAAAGAGTTAAGGTTAGAGTTAGGAGAAGGGTTAGCTAAAAGGGTTAGGGTTAGAGTTAGGGGAAGGGTTAGCTAAAAGGGTTAAGGTTAGAGTTAGGAGAAGGGTTAGCTAAAAGGGTTAGGGTTAGAGTTAGGAGAAGGGTTAGCTAAAAGGGTTAGGGTTAGAGTTAGGGGTAGGGTTAGCTAAAAGGGTTAGGGTTAGAGTTAGGGGAAGGGTTAGCTAAAAGGGTTAAGGGAAGGGTTAGCTAAAAGGGTTAGCTAAAAGGGTTAAGGTTAGAGTTAGGGGAAGGGTTAGCTAAAAGGGTTAAGGTTAGAGTTAGGGGAAGGGTTAGCTAAAAGGGTTAAGGTTAGAGTTAGGAGAAGGGTTAGCTAAAAGGGTTAGGGTTAGAGTTAGGGGAAGGGTTAGCTAAAAGGGTTAGGGTTAGAGTTAGGGGAAGGGTTAGCTAAAAGGGTTAAGGGAAGGGTTAGCTAAAAGGGTTAGCTAAAAGGGTTAAGGTTAGAGTTAGGGGAAGGGTTAGCTAAAAGGGTTAAGGTTAGAGTTAGGGGAAGGGTTAGCTAAAAGGGTTAGATTTAGGGGAAGGGTTAGCTAAAATGGTTAAGGTTAGAGTTAGGGGAAGGGTTAGCTAAAAGGGTTAGGGTTAGAGTTAGGGGAAGGGTTAGCTAAAAGGGTTAAGGTTAGAGTTAGGGGAAGGGTTAGCTAAAAGGGTTAAGGTTAGAGTTAGGGGAAGGGTTGGCTAAAAAGGGTTAGGGTTAGAGTTAGGGGAAGGGTTAGCTAAAAGGGTTAAGGTTAGAGTTAGGGGAAGGGTTAGCTAAAAGGGTTAAGGTTAGAGTTAGGGGAAGGGTTAGCTAAAAGGGTTAAGGTTAGAGTTAGGGGAAGGGTTAGCTAAATGGGTTAGAGTTAGGGGAAGGGTTAGCTAAAAGAGTTAAGGTTAGAGTTAGGGGAAGGGTTAGCTAAAAGGATTAAGGTTAGAGTTAGGGAAGGGTTAGCTAAAAGGGTTAGGGGTTAGAGTTAGGGGAAGGGTTAGCTATAATAATAATATGCCATTTAGCAGACGCTTTTATCCAAAGCGACTTACAGTCATGCGTGCATACATTTTTGTGTATGGGTGGTCCCGGGGATCGAACCCACTACCTTGGCGTTACAAGCACCGTGCTCTACCAGCTGAGCTACAGAGGACCACATAGCTAAAAGGGTTAAGGTTAGAGTTAGGGGAAGGGTTAGCTAAAAGGGTTAGGGTTAGAGTTAGGGGAAGGGTTAGCTAAAAGAGTTAAGGTTAGAGTTAGGAGAAGGGTTAGCTAAAAGGGTTAGGGTTAGAGTTAGGGGAAGGGTTAGCTAAAAGGGTTAAGGTTAGAGTTAGGAGAAGGGTTAGCTAAAAGGGTTAGGGTTAGAGTTAGGAGAAGGGTTAGCTAAAAGGGTTAGGGTTAGAGTTAGGGGAAGGGTTAGCTAAAAGGGTTAGGGTTAGAGTTAGGGGAAGGTTAGCTAAAAGGGTTAAGGGAAGGGTTAGCTAAAAGGGTTAGCTAAAAGGGTTAAGGTTAGAGTTAGGGGAAGGGTTAGCTAAAAGGGTTAAGGTTAGAGTTAGGGGAAGGGTTAGCTAAAAGGGTTAAGGTTAGAGTTAGGAGAAGGGTTAGCTAAAAGGGTTAGGGTTAGAGTTAGAGGAAGGGTTAGCTAAAAGGGTTAAGGGAAGGGTTAGCTAAAAGGGTTAGCTAAAAGGGTTAAGGTTAGAGTTAGGGGAAGGGTTAGCTAAAAGGGTTAAGGTTAGAGTTAGGGGAAGGGTTAGCTAAAAGGGTTAGATTTAGGGGAAGGGTTAGCTAAAAGGGTTAAGGTTAGAGTTAGGGGAAGGGTTAGCTAAAAGGGTTAGAGTTAGGGGAAGGGTTAGCTAAAAGGGTTAAGGTTAGAGTTAGGGGAAGGGTTAGCTAAAAGGGTTAAGGTTAGAGTTAGGGGAAGGGTTAGCTAAAAGGGTTAAGGTTAGAGTTAGGGAAGGGTTAGCTAAAAGGGTTAAGGTTAGAGTTAGGGGAAGGGTTAGCTAAAAGGGTTAAGGTTAGAGTTAGGGGAAGGGTTAGCTAAAAGGGTTAAGGTTAGAGTTAGTGGAAGGGTTAGCTAAAAGGGTTAAGGTTAGAGTTAGGGGAAGGGTTAGCTAAAAGGGTTAAGGTTAGAGTTAGGGGAAGGGTTAGCTAAAAGGGTTAAGGTTAGAGTTAGGGGAAGGGTTAGCTAAAAGGGTTAAGGTTAGAGTTAGGGGAAGGGTTAGCTAAAAGGGTTAGGGTTATAGTTAGGGGAAGGGTTAGCTAAAAGGGTTAGGGTTAGAGTTAGGTGAAGGGTTAGCTAAAAGGGTTAGGGTTAGAGTTAGGGGAAGGGTTAGCTAAAAGGGTTAAGGTCAGAGTTAGGGGAAGGGTTAGCTAAAAGGGTTAAGGTTAGAGTTAGGGGAAGGGTTAGCTAAAAGGGTTAAGGTTAGAGTTAGGGGAAGGGTTAGCTAAAAGGGTTAAAGTTATGGGAAGGCTGCAACTACACATGAAAACATGAAATGATCCTGGGAATCAATAGAACATCACTCAGAGATGCACAAAAACGATATATATTATTCAAAATGGGTGAATCTTTCCTTTACAAACCATCAAATCTGTGAGCTACCTTGGAACACATAAAATACTACAACATGGTAAATTAATAAGCAGGAGTAAGAATTATATGGAAAATGATGTTTTTCAAAAGGAGAAGTTTATCTTGGGAAGTGACAGATGCTATCTCCTGTGTGAGCACTAGTTCTCAAAAAGAGAGATAATTCCTCATGGTTATATTGGGCTACATTTTTAGACTTCAAAGACAACGTTCGTAGTTTATTAACCTTAAAATATCTGGTTTCTAGTAGGCTACAGAGTTATTGAAGGGCTGTTTCTCTGAACCTCAGGCAGTAGGTTGAAACAAGCTTGTTTCTCTGAACCTCAGGCAGTAGGCTGAAACAAGCTTGTTTCTCTGAACCTCAGGCAGTAGGCTGAAACAAGCTTGTTTCTCTGAACCTCAGGCAGGAACCAACTTCTGTGACATCACACTAGTAAGTCTTCATTGACAGGGATGTGACATCACACTAGTAAGTCTTCATTGACAGGGATGTGACATCACACTAGTAGGTCTTTATTGACAGGGATGTGACATCACACTAGTATGTCTTCATTGACAGGGATGTGACATCACAACAGACATGCACAGGACGTTCCCTCACGATGAAAGTGGTGTGACTGAAAAAGTTTGGGAAACACTGATCTAGCTGATGATTAAAACAACTACAGATGAGTAACCCCATGCTTCAGCCTGTCTATTCATAGCCACAGTTGGGTTACAGGTGATCATGCTGAATAACAGATGGGCTATGGGTTACAGGTGATCATGCTGAACAACAGATGGGCTATGGGCTACAAGTGATCATGCTGAATAACAGATGGGCTATGGGTTACAGGTGATCATGCTGAATAACAGATGGGCTATGGGTTACAGGTTATCATGCTGAATAACAGATGGGCTATGGGCTACAGGTTATCATGCTGAATAACAGATGGGCTATGGGCTACAGGTGATCATGCTGAATAACAGATGGGCTATGGGCTACAGGTGATCATGCTGAATAACAGATGGGCTATGGGTTACAGGTGATCATGCTGAATAACAGATGGGCTATGGGTTACAGGTGATCATGCTGAATAACAGATGGGCTATGGGTTACAGGTGCTGAATAACAGATGGGCTATGGGTTACAGGTGATCATGCTGAATAACAGATGGGCTATGGGTTACAGGTTATCATGCTGAATAACAGATGGGCTATGGGTTACAGGTTATCATAAAGGCCTGACTGCTGCAGAGATGGTTGTCCTTCTGGAAGGTTCTCCCATCTCCCAGAGGAACTCTAGAGCTCTGTCAGAGTTACCATCGGGTTCTTGGTCACCTCCCTGACCAAGGCCCTTCTCCCCCGATTGCTGAGTTTGGCCGGGCGGCCAGCTCTAGGAAGAGTCTTGGTGGTTCCAAACTTCTTCCATTTAAGAATGATGGAGGCCACTGTGTTCTTGGGGACCTTCAATGCTGCATAAATGTTTTGGTACCCTTCCCCAGATCTGTGCCTCGACACATTCCTTTCTCGGAGCTCTACGGACAATTCCTTCGACCTCATGGCTTGGTTTTTGCCCTGACATGCACTGTCAACTGTGGGACCTTATATAGACAGGTGTGTGCCTTTCCAAATCATGTCTAATCAATTGAATTTACCACAGGTGGACTCCAATCAAGTTGTAGAAACATCTCAAGGATGATCAATGGAAACAGGATGCAACTGAGCTCAATTTCGAGTCTCAAAGTAAAGGGTCTGAATACTTATGTAAATAAGGTATTTCTGTTTTTTTGGGGGGGAGGTAGCATGCCAAGCGTAGTGAAGGGTACACAAATAGACGGGTTATGAAAACTTAAATTCAGTTAAAGCAGGGGTTTGCAGGGGTTATGGCACTTACATTTAGTTAAATTTAAATGTAGTTAAAGCAGGGGTTTGGTGGTGGCTTTCTGAACTATTAGAGTTAGACCAACAGTTTAAAGTAATACAGAAATTGTTGGTATTTCAGTTGAGTTTCGGATATATTGACCAAATTATCAAGAAAGTTTTGGGAATATTTCCCATTCAAAATGCACCAGAAACAGCTATTTCACAGCTATTTCATTTTAAAAGAACCCCCAATATGCAACACAAAGTTATGCCCTTGCTTGTAAGAAGTCAAAACAGAAAGCAGTAACTTCATTTGCCACCTGCTACAGAATCACACAGTGTTCAGAGACTGCAATAATAATCAGGGTCCTCTGTCCTTCACTATCAACAGATATGAGTTTAATCCATAACATTCAGCTTCTAGTCTAGTGACCATCAACCCAAGTGTCACAAACAAAACAGTGGAAATAAACCAGATTGTCACAAACAGAACAGTGGAAATCATGTGTTTTACAGAAAGGAAAACATATAAATATGCTAAACTTGTGTGAATCTCTAAACTGATTATGAACTTTATTCATCTTAAATATTCACATTACACAGTCAATTCAGGAAGTGAACTTCAATTCTAATTCAATTTAAAGAACGATACAGAGAGATAGAGAAAAAGAGAGGGAGGGGTCTGACTGGACGGATCCTTAAATAGGAGAGGTGGGAGAGGTAGAACTCAACTCACAGGCAGGACAGAGAGAGAGAGAGAGAGAGAGACCCAGTGAAGACCTTTGAAGATCTCTGAAGAAGTGAAGCTACAACTGAAGATTTCAGAAGGTGAGATTTCAACATCTGTTCATCTAATACTGTACCTGAGTGCATCCCAAATGGCACCCTTTTCCCTTTGTAGTGCACTACTTTTGACAAGGGCCCATAGTGAATATGTGTCCCTGGTCATATGTAGCTCTGGTCAAAAGTAGTGCACTACTTAGGGAAAAGGGTGCTATTTGGAAACTCGGTCCTGTGGACCCCAATGGGTGCACGTTTTGGACCGAGTTTGGGAAACGCTGTGCTAAGGAATTCAAGTCTGCTGACAAAACTCAGGTCTCATGTCTTCAACCAAGTACAGTAGATTATCCTAGCACACAGGAATATGTACGCTCCGCTTGGGGTCCCCAGGACCGAGTTTAGAAAACGCTACCTTAGCAGTTGCATACGTTATATACATAGCATAGGGTTTCCCTGACCTCCCAAGTACCCCCAGCCGCTCCACTGATTTGATATATTCCAGTACAAGCACAGCTGATCCAGCTAATCACCAAGCCGTTCATTAGTTGAATCTGCTCTGATGTGAAAGTACTGGAACACATCTGATAAGTGGAATGGCTGGAGGTCCACTTGGAATAAAGGGGTTCCAAAAGGGTTCTTCAGCTGTCCCCATATGAGAACCCCTTTAAGTTCCAGGTAGAACCCTTTAGGTTCCAGGTAGAACCCTTTAGGTTCCAGGTAGAACCCTTTAGGTTCCAGGTAGAACCCTTTTGGTTCCAGGTAGAACCCTTTAGGTTCCAGGTAGAACCCTCTGTGGAAAGGGTTCTACATCGAACCCAAAAGGTTTCTTCCTGGAACGAAAAAGGTTTATACCTGGAACCAAAAAGGGTTCTTCAAATGGTTCTCCTATGGGGACAGTCAAAGAACACCCTTTAGGTTCCAGATATCACCTTTTTTTCTAACAGTGTACTCAACTACAGGTTAGGGGAACACTGCACTCCCCTAATCTCTGAAGTACTCACTGAATTGGTATTGACGGCTTCTCTCTTTGACTGTCTTGTTGTCTTGTTGTCTGTGTGTCTGTCTCTGTCTGTAATCTCTCACTCTCTCTCACTCTCTCTCTCTCTCACTCTCTCTCTCTCTCTCTCTCTCTCTCTCTCTCTCTCTCTCTCTCTCTCTCTCTGTCTCTCACTCAATCTCTCTCTCTCTCTGTCTCTCACTCATCTCTCTCTCTCTCTGTCTCTCACTCTCTCTCTCTCTCTCTCTCTGTCTTCTCTCTCACTCTCTCTCTCTCTCTCTCTCTCTCTCTCTCTCTCTCTCTCTCTCTCTCTCTCTCTCTTGTCTCTCTCTCTCTCTCTCTCTCTCTCTCTCTCTCTCTCTCTGTCTCTCTCTCTCAGGAGACTATCACCATGGCGATGTTGACCACTCTTCTGCTTCTCAGCGCTCTCTTTGCTCTGGGAGATGCAAGGGGTAGCAGAGGTATTCTGATCAAAGGTTTTAGTGACCTTAACACAACACCTAGTGACCTAGGTTTTGGGGTGAGAGTCACTGGACCCAGGTTCCTGGTAGTGGCTCCCCCTGTATTGACTAAAATATAATTCTATACAGGTCTGTTGTGGCTTCATAGTTCTGAAACTGATCTAGGGCTCTATTCAATCCGCATTGTTCAGCTTTACAGAGTGATTGAAATTTAAAGGCAATGTTCCCTCTTTAGCAGAGACTGCATTCACGGTTAACGCTGCAATCTGAAATTACTTTTAATTTTCTATCACGTAATCTGTAACTCTTCAGCTTTACAGATTGAATCGAGACCCAAGTCTTTTAAAAAAGCATGTCTCAATCTTCCCTCTGTCCTTGTCTCTCTTTTGTTGTAGGGGATCGGCATGATCGGGGTAAACGCTGTGACTCGGAGGAACACGTTTCTCCTCCGAAAGGTCAGCATCATCATTCTGACTCGGAGGAACACAGTTCTCCTCCGAAAGGTCAGCATCATCATTCTGACTCGGAGGAACACATTTCTCCTCCCAAGGATCAGCATCATCATTCTTCCTCGGAGGAACACATTTCTCCTCCGAAAGGTGAGAAACATATTATGGAGAACCTGATATGCAAACTGCCAACCGATAAAACTTTCAGTTTATGTGATAAAACAAGCAAGCAAAGTGTAGAGAATCATTGTAACATCTTAACCACTGTGAAATATATTTTCCATAACCAAAAACATTGTATTTTCAGCTGTTTGAAGCTGTCATACAAAACCGAAAGTTAAAGACGAAAAATTGAAATTTAAGAATAGAAGCCTAGAAATAGCGCACATAGAACAGATATACTGCTTCTTAGACTTGACTTCAATGAGAATGATAGATCCATAACTCACATTTCTATGTGAATTTAGTCAGGTCGCCCAAAAAGTTACATATTGCAGATATAACGGACTCAAAGTGAATCGGTCATTTTTCAACAACACGTGGTTAGCCATGGGGTTTTGTTCAGTAACATCACAGCTGGAACGCACTTTTGACCAATCAGATTGTCTGGTGGGAACTAACCATTTCATAATGATATTTAATATGATCTCTCCCCCCTACAGAGTGTCATCGCAGAGTCTGCCCACATGGCTGGCCCAGATACAAGACACACTGCTATCACTACGTCCCCCTCGTGACCACATGGCCAGAGGCAGAGGTACCTGGACGTTTGCTGTAGATAATTGAGATCAGCTGTGTGGGTGATTTTAAGTATTGATGGTTTAATGAGAGATCATCCGCTTATTTAAGGATTTTGGACACTGGCCAGCCGGGCTGGTAGACCGCAATTTCTACTAGCCAGGGTCCAAAATGTGCTATGTGATAATGGAAAAGACAATAATTGACCTGCATCTTGGGCTAGTTGGAAACATTTTCTACAAGCCTGGTCTGAAAAGCACTAGACTTGGGCTAGCTGGGATGCTATCTCCATCCCTGTCTGGTGGCCATACATTGTTGCAGTTGACTCTGTAGGTTTAGTCTCTGTTCAACAGGGTTGAGAAACTATAACATGATGTGCTAGTCCTTCTGTTTACCCTTACATTCTACCTCTGTTTAATTCTCTCTCTCTCCTCTCTTTCTCTCTCTCCTCTCTCTCTCTCTCTCTCTCTCTCTCTCTCTCTCTCTCTCTCTCTCTCTCTCTGTCTCTCTCTCTCTCTCCTCTCTCTCTCTCTCTCTCTCTCTCTCTCTCCCTCTCTCTCTCTCTCTCTCTCTCTCTCTCTCTCTCTCTCTCTCTCTCTCTCTCTCTCTCTCTCTCCAGAGGAAATGTTTGCTCTTGGGAGGTAATCTGGCATCAGTGCACAGCCTTCCCCAGTATCGTTTTCTTCAGTCTGTCATCAAGAAGAGTACCAAGAAAGCGCAGCGCACCTGGATTGGAGCCAACGATGCCATCAAGGTCTGTTCAACCCTCATGAAACATATAGGATGCATTGATTCTTGATGAATTCCATCTATAAAGGCCTAGTGGTGCCTCAACCCTCATATCAGTTTGTTTTCTGATATTACAAACACTGTATAGCTTCAAGCCATGGTTAAATCATGATGATCTCATATATGGTCATTCCTGGCATCAATAGCTCTGTCTAGGAATCTGAGAGTGGTTACATTTCTCCAGGCCCATCCCTCAGCTATTTACCCAAACAGTGGTGGGTTGCCAATTAGCTATTTTCCAATTCCCAGATTGCCCCTTTAATTACAGTAATTACAGTGTAAATATATAGTGTTTACTGTGTGCTGGTGATGCATCCTCCTATGTGCTCTGTAGGAGGGTCTTTGGCTGTGGAGTGACGGGTCAGGTTTAACTACCAGAACTGGGCCCCGGGCAACCCTCTAATTCCAACCATGGTGTTGTGAAGGACAACACGAACGGCCGGGAGCATTGCATGGAGATGAACTACGGAGGTACAATGCTGTCACCAGAGTATTCTCCCTCTCATTATACATCAAACATTTGGATAGTTGTAAAATGCATCTTAAAGGGAATTTGTTCCTTTATTAGCTACATATTTATAAAACCAACATAGATACAATACCTACCTTTTTGTGTTTCTCTCTTTCCCAGCATCCCACCGCCAGAATGATGTCCCCTGCTGGTTTAAACTTCCCTTCCTGTGTTCCATAAAGCGGTGATGGCTACATTTTAGGAGAGAATACATTGGAGAGGCTCTCAGCATATGAGATTGTTTTAAATAAAGACACAGTCTGCAATATTACCTTTTGTTCAGTGGTCATTTATATAAAACACCAGCTGGAGATAATTATGAAACTCTGTAGTGTGAAGGTCCAAATAACATACTTGGTGAATGAAATGTTCAACAGTTGCTTCTCACTTTGTAATACCTTTGACTTGTCGTCAACATGTTCTACATTTTCATAGTCAAACCAGATATGACCAATTCTACACTAACACATTTGATGTAAATCACCACCATCATCATCACCATCATCATCATCATCATCATCATCATCATCACCATCATGATCATCATTACAATCGTCATCATCACCACCATCATGATTATCATTACCATCATCATCATCACCATCATCATCATCACATGCGGTGTTGCCTACCCTTAGTCTTATCCTGAGCGACTTAAAAGGGGTTGTGTGTGTAGTTGTATTAGTAGTATGGGGATATGTGTGTAGTTGTATTAGTAGTATAGGGCTGTGTGTGTAGTTGTATTAGTAGTATAGGGCTGTGTGTGTAGTTGTATTAGTATTATGGGGCTGAGTGTGTAGTTGTATTAGTAGTATAGGGATGTGTGTGTAGTTGTATTAGTAGTATAGGGCTGTGTGTGTAGTTGTATTAGTAGTATAGGGCTGTGTGTGTAGTTGTATTAGTAGTATAGGGCTGTGTGTGTAGTTGTGTGTGTAGTTGTATTAGTAGTATGGTGCTGTGTGTGTAGTTGTGTTAGTAGTATAGGGCTGTGTGTGTAGTTGTGTTAGTAGTATGGGGCTGTGTGTGTAGTTGTGTTAGTAGTATGGGACTGTGTGTGTAGTTGTATTTGTACTATAGGGCTGTGTGTGTAGTTGTATTAGTTCTATGGTGCTGTGTGTGTAGTTGTGTTAGTAGTATAGGATGTGTGTGTAGTTGTGTTAGTAGTATAGGGCTGTGTGTGTAGTTGTGTTAGTAGTATAGGATTGTTTGTGCTAGTTGTATTAAAAATATAGGGATGTTTGTTTAGTTGTATTAGTTGCATGGGGCTTGTGTGTAGTTGTATTAGTAGTATAGGGGCTGTGTGTGTAGTTGTATTAGTAGTATAGGGCTGTGTGTGTAGTTTTGTTAGTAGTATAGGGCTGTGTGTGTAGTTGTGTTAGTAGTATAGGGCTGTGTGTGTATTTGTGTTAGTAGTATGGGGGCTGTGCGTGTAGTTGTGTTAGTAATAAGGGGCTGTGTGTGTAGTTGTGTTAGTAGTATAGGGCTGTGTGTGTAGTTGTGTTAGTAATATAGGGCTGTGTGTGTAGTTGTGTTAGTAGTATAGGGCTGTGTGTGTAGGTTAGTAGTATGGGGCTGGGTGTGTAGTTGTATTAGTATTATAGCATTGTGTGTGTAGTTTTATTAGTAGTATAGGGTTGTGTAGTTGTAATAGTAGTATAGGGCTGTGTGTAGTTGTATTAGTAGTGTAGGGCTGTGTAGTTGTATTAGTATTATAGCATTGTGTGTGTAGTTTTATTAGTAGTATAGGGTTGTGTAGTTGTATTAGTAGTATAGGGCTGTGTGTGTAGTTGTATTAGGTGGTATAGGGTGTGTGTGTAGTTGTATTAGTAGTATAGGGCTGTGTGTGTAGTTGTATTAGTAGTATGGGGCAGTGTGTGTAGTTGTGTTAGTAGTATGGGGCTGTGTCTAGCTGTATTAGTAGTATGGGGCTTGTGTAGCTGTATTAGTAGTATAGGGCTGTGTGTGTAGTTGTATTAGTAGAATGGCTTGCAGTGTGTGTAGTTGTATTAATATTATAGCATTGTGTGTGTAGTTGTATTAGTAGTATAGGGCTGTGTGTGTAGTTGTATTAGTAGTATAGGGCTGTGTGTGTAGTTGTATTAGTAGTATGGGGGATTTTTGTGTAGTTGTATTAGTAGTATGGGGCTCTGTTTGTAGTTATATTAGTAGTATAGGGCTGTGTGTGTAGTTGTAATTAGTAGTATGGGGCTGAGTGTGTAGTTGTATTAGTAGTATAGGGTTGTGTGTGTAGTTGTATTAGTAGTATGGTGCTGTGTGTGTAGTTGTGTTGAAGTACGGGGCTGTGTGTGTAGTTGTATTAGTAGTATGGGGCTGTGTGTGTAGTTGTATTAGTAGTATGGGGATTTTTGTGTAGATTGTATTAGTAGTATGGGGCTCTGTTTGTAGTTTATATTAGTAGTATAGGACTGTGTGTGTAGTTGTATTAGTAGTATAGGGCGTGTGTGTAGTTGTATTAGTAGTATGGGGCTGTGTGTGTAGTTGTATTAGTAGTAAGAGGCCGTGTTCAGTTGTATTAGTAGTATAGGGCTGTGTGTGTAGTTGTGTTAGTAGTATGGGGCTATGAAAGTAGTTGTATTAGTGTAAGTATAGGGCTGTGTGTGTAGTTGTATTAGTAGTATGGTGCTGGTGTGTAGTTGTATTAGTGGTATAGGGTTGTGTGTGTAGTTGTGTTAGTAGTATAGGGCTGTGTGTGTAGTTGTATTAGTAGTATAGGGTTGTGTGTGTGTAGTTGTATTAGTAGTATAGGGGCTGTGTTTGTAGTTGTATTAGTGAGTATAGGGCTGTGTGTGATAGTAGTATTAGTAGTATGGGGCTGTGTGTGAGTTGTATTAGTAGTATAGGGCTGTGTGTGTAGTTGTGTTAGTAGTATAGAGGCTGTGTGTGTTTATTAGTAGTATGGGGCTTTGTGTGTAGTTGTATTAGTAGTGTGGGGGCTGTGTGTGTAGTTGTATTAGTATGTGTGGGGCTGTGTGTGTTAGTTGTATTAGTGAGTATGGGGCAGTGTGTGTAGTTGTGTTAGTAGTATGGCACAGTGTGTGTAGTTCTATTAGTATTATAGCATTAGTGTGTGAAGTTTTATTAGTAGTATAGGGTTGTGTAGTTGTATTAGTAGTATGGGGCTGTGTGTGTAGTTGTATTAGTAGTATAGGGCTGTGTGTGTATTGTATAGTAGTATGGGAATTTTTGTGTAGGTTGTATTAGTAGATATGGGGCTCTGTTTGTAGTTATATTAGTAGTATAGGGCTCTGTGTGTAGTTGTATTAGTAGTATGGGGCTGAGTGTGTAGTTGTATTAGTAGAATAGGGTTGTGTGTGTAGTTGTATTAGTAGTTATGGTGCTGTGTGTAGTTGTGTTAGGAAGTACGGGGCTGTGTGTGTAGTTGTATTAGTAGTATGGGGCTGTGTGTGTAGTTGTATTAGTAGTTAGGGATATGTGTGTAGGCCTTGTATTAGTAGTATGGGGTTGTGTGTGCAGTAGTATTGGTATTAAAAGGCTGTATGTGTAGTTGTATTAGTGGTATAGGGCTGTGTGTGTGTTGTAGTAGTGGTATAGGGCTCTTGTGTGTAGTTGTGTTAGTAGTATGGGGTGTGTGTGTAGTTGTATTAGTAGTATGGGGCTGTGTGTGTAGTTATATTAGTAGTCATAGGGTTGTGTGTAGTTGTATTAGTAGTGTAGGGAGACCGAGTTGTATTAGTAGTATGGGGCTTTATGTGTAATTTGTATTAGTAGTGTGGGGGCTGTGTGTGTGTAGTTGTAGTTAGTAGTATAGGGCTATGTGTGTAGTTGTGTTAGTAGTGTAGGGCTGTGTGTGTAGTTGTATTAGTAGTAGGGATTTTGTGTAGCTGATAGTAGTAAGGGATCTGTTTGTAGTTGTATTAGTAGTATAGGACTGTGTGTGTAGTTGTATTAGTAGTGCATATACTGTGTGTGTAGTTGTGTTAGTAGTATAGGGCTGTGTGTTTAGTTGTATTAGTAGTATGGGGGCTGTGTGTGTAGTTGTATTAGTAGTATGGTGCTGTGTGTGTGTTGTGTTAGTAGGTATAGGGCTGTGTGTGTAGTTGTATTAGTAGTATGGGGCTGTGTAAGTAGTTGTGTTAGTAGTATAGGGCTGTGTGTGTAGTTGTATTAGTAGTATGGGGCTGTGTGTGTAGTTGTATTAGTAGTATAGGGTTGTGTGTGTAGTTAAGTATTAGTAGTATAGGGCTGTGTGTGTAGTTGTGTTAGTAGTATAGGGCTGTGTGAATATTGTGATTAGATAGTATAGGGCTGTGTGTGTAGTTGTATTTAGTAGTATAGGGCGTGTGTTAGTTTATTAGTAGTAGTAGGACAGATTTGTATTAGTAGTATGGGGCGTGTGTGTAGTTGTATTAGTAGTATAGGGCTGTGTGTGTGACTTGGTTTTTAGCTTGCTTGCATTGATGATTAAATTTTTCTTCCAGTTGGCATTCAGTACTTTTGATTTTGCCAATACACTCACACAAGGTCTGGGCCGTTATTCACAAAGTGTCTCAGAGTAGAAGTACTGGGCCCGTATTCACAAAGTTTTCTCAGAGTAGAAATACTGGGCCTATTCACAAAGTGTCTCGAGAGTTGAAGATCTGGGCCCGTATTCACAAAGAGTCTCAGAGTAGAAGATCTGGGCTCGTATTCAAAAAAAGTATCTCAGAGTAGAAGTACTGGGCCCGTATTCACAAAGTGTCTCAGAGTAGAAATCTGGTCCCTTTTCACAAAGTGTCTCAGAGTTGAAGATCTTGGCCCGTATTCACAAAGAGTCTCAGAGTAGAAGATCTGGGCACGTATTCACAAAATGTCTCAGAGTAGAAGATCTGGGCCCTTATCCATAAATTTTCTCAGAGTAGAAGATCTGGGCCCTTATTCACAAAGTGTTTCAGGAGTAGAAGATCAGGCCCGTATTCACAAAAGAGTCTCATAGTAGAAGATCTGGGGCCCGTATTCACAAAGTGTCTCAGAGTAGAAGATCTGGGCCCTTATTTATAAAGTGTCTCAGAGTAGAAGATCTGGGCCCGTATTCACAAAAGAGTCTCATAGTAGAAGATCTGGGCCCGTATTCAGCAAAGTGTCTCAGAGTAGAAGTTCTGGGCCGTTATTCAAAAAGTGTCTCAGAGTAGAAGATCTGGGCCCGTATTCACAAAGTGTCTCAGAGTAGAAGATCTGGGACCTTATTCACAAAGTGTCTCAGAGTGGAAGATCTTGGGCCGTTATTTATAAAGTGTCTCAGAGTAGAAGATCTGGGGGGCGTTATTTTACGGAGTGTCTCGGAGTAGAAGATCTGGGCCCTTATTCACAAAGTGTCTCAGAGTAGAAGATTCTGGGCCCGTATTCACAAAGTGTCTCAGAGTGGAAGATCTGCGGGCCCAGATTCACAATGTGTCTCAGAGTAGAAGATCTAGGACCCCTATTCACAAAGTGTCTCAGAGTGTGGAAGATCTGGGCCCTTATTTATAAAGTGTCTCAAAAAGTAGAAGATCTGGGCCCTTATTACAAAGTGTCTCAGAGTAGAAGATCTGGGCCCTTATTTACAAAGTGTCTCAGAGTAGAAGATCAGGGCCAGTATTCACAAAGTGTCTCAGAGTAGAAGATCTGGGCCCGTATTCACAAAGTGTCTCAGGTAGAAGTTCTGGGCCGTTATTTACAAAGTGTCTCAGGTAGAAGATCTGGGCCCGTATTCACAAAAAGTGTCTCAGAGTAGAAGATCTGGGCCCGTATTCACAAAGTGTCTCAGAGTAGAAGATCTGGGCCATTATTCTCAAAGTGTCTCAGAGTAGAAGATCAGGGCCCTTATTTATAAAGTGTCTCAGAGTAGAAGATCTGGGCCCCTTATCCATAAATCGTCTCAGAGTTGAAGATCTGGGCCCCGTATTCACAAAGTGTCTCAGAGTAGAAGATCTGGGCCGTTATTCACAAAGTGTCTCAGAGTAGAAGATCAGGGCCAGTATTCACAAAGTGTCTCAGAGTAGAAGATCTGGGCCCTTATCCATAAAGTGTCTCTGAGTAGAAGATCTGGGCTCGTATTCACAAAGTGTCTCAGAGTAGAAGTACTGGGCCCATAGGTTCCCAAAGAGTCTCACAGTAGAAGATCTGGGCCCCGTATTCACAAAGTGTTTCAGGTAGAAGATCAGGGCTCGTATTCACAAAAGAGTCTCATAGTAGAAGATCTGGGCCCGTATTTACAAAGTGTCTCAGAGTAGAAGTTCTGGGCCGTTATTCACAATGTGTCTCAGAGTAGAAGATCTGGGCTCGTATTCACAAAAGTGTCTCAGAGTAGAAGATCTGGGCCCTTATTTATAAAGTGTCTCAAAGTAGAAGATCTGGGCCCTTATTTACAAAGTGTCTCAGAATAGAAGATCTGGGCCCTTATCCATAAATTGTCTCAGAGTAGAAGATCTGGGCGCGTATTCACAAAGTGGTGTCTCAGAGTAGAAGATCTAGGCCCGTATTCACAAAGTGTCTCAGAGTGAAGATCTGGGCCCGTATTCACAAAGTGTCTCAGAGTAGAAGATCTGGGACCTTATTTATAAAGTGTCTCAGAGTAGAAGATCTGGGCCCTTATCCATAAATTCTCAGAGTTGAAGATCTGGGCCCATATTCACAAAGTTTCAGAGTAGAAGATCTGGGGCCGTTATTCACAAGGTGTCTCTGAGTAGAAGATCAGGGCCCGTATTCACAAAGTGTCTCAGGCAGTGAAGATCTGGGCCCTTATCCATAAAGTTTCTCAGAGTAGAAGATCTTGGCTCGTATTCACAAAGTGTCTCAGAGTAGAAGATCTGGGCCCATATTCACAAAGTGTCTCAGAGTAGAAGATCTGGGCCCGTATTTATAAAATGTTTCAGAGTTGAAGATCTGGGCCCGTATTCACAAAGACTCTCAGAGGAGAGAAGATCTAGGCCCGTATTCACAAAGTGTCTCAGAGTAGAAGATCTGGGCCCGTATTCACAAAGTGTCTCAGAGTAGAAGATCTGGGCCCGTATTCACAAATTGTCTCAGAGTAGATGATCTGGGCCCTTATTCATTAAGTGTATCAGAAAGTAGAAGATCTGGACCCTTATTTACAAAGTGTCTCAGAATAAAAGATCTGGGCCCTTATTCACAAAGTGTCTCAGAGTAGAAGATCTGGGCCCGTATTCACAAAGTGTCTCAGAGTAGAAGATCTGGGCCATTATTCACAAAGTGTCTCTCAGAGTAGAAGATCTGGGCCCTTATTTATAAAGTGTCTCAGAGTAGAAAGATCTGGGCCCTTATCCATAAACTGTCTCAGATTTGAAGCTCTGGGCCCGTATTCACAAAGTGTCACAGAGTAGAAGATCTGGGCCAGTTATTCACAAAGTGTCTCTGAGTAGAAGATCAGTGCCAGTATTCACAAAGTGTTTCAGAGTAGAAGATCTGGGCCATTATCCATAAATTGTCTCAGAGTAGAAGATCTGGACCCTTATCCATAAAGTGTCTCAGAGTAGAAGATCTGGGCTCGTATTCTTACAAAGTGTCTCAGAGTAGAAGATCTGGGCCCCTTATTTATAAAGTGTCTCAAAGTAGAAGATCTGGGCCCTTATTTACAAAAGTGTCTCAGAATAGAAGATCTGGGCCCTTATCCATAAAAAATTGTCTCAGAGTAGAAAGATCTGGGCGCGTATTCGCAAAAGTGTCTCAGAGTAGAAGATCTAGGCCCACATTCACAAAGTGTCTCTGAGAGTAGAAGATCTGGGCCCGTATTCACAAAGTGTCTCAGAGTAGAAGATCTGGGACCTTATTTATAAAGTGTCTCAGAGTAGAAGATCTGCCGGCCCTTATCCATAAATTCTCAGAGAGTTGAAGATCTGGGCCCATATTCACAAAGTTTCTCAGAGTAGAAGATCAGGGCCAGTATTCACAAAGTGTCTCAGAGTAGAAGATCAGGAGACCGTATCACAAAGTGTCTCAGAGTAGAAGATCTGGGCCCTTATCCATAAAGTTTCTCAGAGTAGAAGATCTGGGCTCGTATTCACAAAAGTGTCTCAAGAGTAGAAGATCTGGGCCCGTATTCACAAAGTGTTCTCTGAGTAGAAGATCTGGGCCGTATTCACATTAAGCGTCTCAGAGTAGAAGATCTGGGCCCGAGTATCACAAAAAGACTCAGAGTAGAAGATCTAGGGCCCGTATTCACAAAGTGTCTCAGAGTAGAAGATCTGGGCCCGTATTCACAAAGTGTCTCAGAGTAGAAGATCTGGGCCCGTATTCACAAATTGTCTCGCAGAGTAGATGATCTGGGCCCTTATTCATTAAGGGTGTATCAGAGTGAAGATCTGGGGCCCTTATTCACAAAGTGTCTCAGAATAGAAGATCTGGGCCCTTATTCACAAAGTATCTCAGGTAGAAGATCTGGGCCCGTATTCACAAAGTGTCTCAGAGTAGAAGATCTGGGCATTATTTACAAAGTGTCTCAGAGTAGAAGATCTCTTATTTATAAAGTGTCTTAGAGTGATCTGGGCCCTTATCCATAAACTGTCTCAGATTTGAAGCTCTGGGCCCCGTATTCACAAGTGTCACAGAGTAGAAGATCTGGGCCGTTATTCACAAAGTGTCTCTGAGTAGAAGATCAGTGCGTATTCACAAAGTGTTTCAGAGTAGAAGATCTGGGCCATATCCATAAATTGTCTCAGAGTAGAAGATCTGGACCCTTATCCATAAAGTGTTCTCAGAGTAGAAGATCTGGGCTCGTATTCACAAAGTGTCTCGAGTAGAAGATCTGGGCCCTTATTTAAAAGTGTCTCAAAGTAGGAAGATCTGGGCCCTTATTTACAAAGTGTCTCAGAATAGAAGATCTGGGCCCTTATCCATAAATTGTCTCAGAGTAGAAGATCTGGGCGTATTCACAAAGTGTCTCAGAGTAGAAGATCTGGGCCCATATTCACAAAGTGTTTCAGAGTAGAAGATCGGGCCCGTATTCACAAAAGTGTGTTTCAGAGTAGAAGATCAGGGCCCGTATTCACAAAAGAGTCTCAGAGTAGAAGATCTGGGCCCGTATTCACAAAGTATCTCAGAGTAGAAGTTCTGCCGTTATTCAAGCAAAGTGTCTCAGAGTAGAAGATCTGGGCCCTTATCCATAAGTCGTCTCAGAGTTGAAGATCTGGGCCCGTATTCTAAAGTGTCTCAGAGTAGAAGATCTGGGCCGTTATTCACAAAGTGTCTCAGAGTAGAAGATCAGGGCCAGTATTCACAAAGAGTATCTGAGATCTGGCCCTTATCCATAAAGTGTCTCAGAGTAGAAGATCTGGGCTCGTATTCACAAAGTGTCTCAGAGTAGAAGTACTGGGCCCATATTCACAAAAAGAGTCTCATAGTAGAAGATCTGGGCCCATATTCACAAAGTGTTTCAGAGGAAGATCAAGGCCCGTATTCACAAAAGAGTCTCATAGTAGAAGATCTAGGCCCGTATTTACAAAGTGTCTCAGAGTAGAAGTTCTGGGCCGTTATTCACAATGTGTCTCAGGTAGAAGATCTGGGCCCGTATTCACAAAGTGTCACAGAGTAGAAGATCTGGGCCGGTATTCACAAAGTGTCTCTGAGTAGAAGATCAGTGCCAGTATTCACAAAGTGTTTCAGAGTAGAAGATCTGGGCCATTATCCATAAATTGTCTCAGAGTAGAAGATCTGGACCCTTATCCATAAAGTGTCTCAGAGTAGAAGATCTGGGCTCGTATTCACAAAGTGTCTCAAGTAGAAGATCTGGGCCCTTATTTATAAAGTGTCTCAAAGTAGAAGATCTGGGCCCTTATTTACAAAGTGTCTCAGAATAGAAGATCTGGGCCCTTATCCATAAATTGTCTCGGAGTAGAAGATCTGGGCGCGTATTCACAAAGTGTCTCAGGTAGAAGATCTGGGCCCATATTCACAAAAGTGTTTCAGAGTAGAAGATCAGGGCCCGTATTCACAAAAGTGTTTCAGAGTAGAAGATCAGGGCCCGTATTCACAAAAAGAGTCTCAGAGTAGAAGATCTGGGCCCGTATTCACAAAGTGTGTCTCAGAGTAGGAAGTTCTGAGCCGTTATTCAAAAAGTGTCTCAGAGTAGAAGATCTGGGCCCTTATTTATAAAGTGTCTCAAAAGTAGAAGATCTGGGCCCTTATTTACAAAGTGTCTCAGAATGAAGATCTGGGCCCTTATCCATAAAGTGTCTCAGAGTAGAAGATCTGGCGCGTATTCACAAAGTGTCTCAGAGTAGAAATCTAGGCCCGTATTATTCTCAATGTGTCTCAGAGTAGAAGATCTGGGCCCGTATTCTCGAAGTGTCTCTCAGAGTAGAAGATCTGGGATCTTGTTTTATAAAGTGTCTCAGAGTAGAAGATCTGGGCCCTTATCCATAAGTTGTCTCAGAGTTGAAGATCTGGGCCCATATTCACAAAGTTTCTCAGAGTAGAAGATACTGGGCCGTTATTCTCAAAGTGTCTCTGAGTAGAAGATCAGGGCCCAGTATTCACAAAGTGTCTCTCAGAGTAGAAACTGCGGCCATTATCCATCAATTGTCTCAGAGTAGAAGATCTGGGCCCTTATCCATAAAGTGTCTCAGAGTAGAAGATCTGGGCTCGTATTCTAAAGAGTGTCTCAGAGTAGAAGATCTGGGCCCGTATTCACAAAGTGTATCAGAGTAGAAAGATCTGGGCCCGTATTTATAAAGTGTTTCAGAGTTGAATCTGGGCTTCCGTATTCACAAAGAGTCTCAGAGTAGAAAGATCTAGGCCCGTATTCACAAAGTGTCTCAGAGTAGAAGTTCTGGGCCCGTATTTCACAAAGTGTCTCCAGAGTAGAAGATTGGGGCCGTATTTAAATTGTCTCAGAGTAGAAGATCTGGGCCCTTATTTATTAAGTGTATCAGAGTAGAAAGATCTGGGCCCTTATTTACAAAGTGTCTCAGAGTAGAAGATCTGGGCCCTTATTCACAAAGTGTCTCAGAGTAGAAGATCTGGGCCCGTATTCACAAAGTGTCTCAGAGTAGAAAATCTGGGCCATTATTCACAAAGTGTCTCAGAGTAGAAATCTGGGCCCTTATTTATAAAAGTGTCTCAGAGTAGAAAGATCTGGGCCCATTATCCATAAATTGTCTCAGAGTAGAAGATCTGGGCCCTTATCCATAAAGTGTCTCAGAGTAGAAGATCTGGGCTCGTATTCCTGAAGTGTCTCAGAGTAGAAGATCTGGGCCCTTATTTATAAAGTGTCTCAAAGTAAGAATCTGGGCCCTTATTTACAAAGTGTCTCAGAATAGAAGATCTGGGCTCGCAGTATTCACAAAGAGGTCTCAGAGTAGAAAGATCTGGAGCTCGTATTCACAAAGTGTCTCAGAATAGAAGATCTGGGCCCTTATTCACAATGTGTCTGTTCTGTTACATTCCTTGAGTAGTATATTAAGCATAAAGGGTGATTTCCCACAAACTTCATGTTGTACAATACAGGTGATTATATTGATAAAAGTCTGCCTTGTCCAGAGAGAATTACATGGTTATCAAACGTCACACCAAGGTAAGCCAACATTAAACACAGCCCTTATTTTAAGTGTTTCTAAAAACCGCTTATGGGAAAAATGTATGGTGGAAAAGCGATTGGAACCATTTCCATATTTGACACATTAGGTTTTATGGGTATTATGACTCATGCTGTGGTACTCTATGCAGGGCGCTGCATTGCAGAGAGCAGTTGCAGTGTGTTCTGTGTGGTGCACTAGGATTTGGATTTATCAAATTTACACCTCGAACACACCTACATCATTATTACTCGAAATGGTACACAGCATTGTCTGGATATGTGTGCAACAAATGTTAAAATAACATTCACCCTCTGCTACTATACGTAACATGAAGATTATGTCTTTGTTAAATGGTTTTCATGAAGAAATGGAATGTTGTTTTATGTTAGTATATGTTTTAGTGTAACAGTCAGGAAGTGTGTTGTAGACCCAGGAGAGACTGGTGATTAGCCAGAAAGGGAGCCACCCCATCTTTTTGCATTTGTTTCATAAATAGGGGTTGAAGAAGAAAGTCAGAGCAGCAGCCATTCTGAGGCGTCGCTCTCGGGGTGTCATGTCACCTGCTCACTTATGCTGAAAGCTCATTGATTTTAATAAAGCCTCTATACGATGCAGCATAAGCGGACTCTTTGTTGACAGCAATAATATGCCACCATTCACCGTCTGACACTACCATTTCTGTCAAACGTCTACGCCCACAATTTGATGCATATGTTCGATAAATCCGATTTATACGCCACACAGAAAGCATACTGCAACTGCCATACGCTTCCATATGAAATGAATGTACTTCTGGTGTACCATGAAGGAAGAGCGTTGTCGGTGTGATCCAGTCATTGTGCACCGTTGGCATGCATGGCGGCTTGATAAATATTGGCAGAAGGTGAATGTTGAACTTTTGTTGAACACATATCATATTTGTCTAGCACATGCTGTGTACCATTTTGCACAATGAAGCTGCCAAATTGTGATCAAGGTATTGAATCGCGTGATGTCATGTTGCTTTTTCCGGGGAGGTAAGGCTGTGTAGCCTATTGACATGTTTTACACAAAATACATTATCGACTTGTATTGGTGCAAACTTTGTTATCAGTATTGCAAACAATAACAATTTCATGTTCTTCTTAGCTGCAAGGTTACATGCAGCTATTTACTCATAAGAATATCATATATGGCAAAACTATGGCACGAGGCGTTGCAAAAGCGAACTTCGCCCATTGTCCAGACTCTTTTACCCGTCTTGAAACATACTCGGCTGCCTGAAACGTTAGAGCTGCAGAGTGGAACATAAAATATAATGTAATATAATATGCCATTTTAGCAGACGCTTTTATCAGCGTTACAGTCATTAGTGCATACATTTTTTGTGTGTATTGGTGGTCCCGAGATTGAACCCACTACCTTGGCGAACAAAGCGCCGTTACAAGCGCCGCTACCAGCTGAGCTAGTTAGCGACTGAATGGTATTTGCTGTCATCATTGCAAACATTGGCTAAGCTGCACAGGAGGCAGACAGGCAGTCAAGTAGTGTTCTTTTCAGGAACTATGATAATGAAGCAACTACTAAAGATTACCCTGCATCATCACACAAAAACGTGTCCAAAGTGTAAGGACTCGTCACTTGTGTAACTGCAGTATATTTTACAACAGACGAATGAGTTTTAGCCTTCAGAATACTAAAGAATATAAATGTTGTTTTTTCACCTGTAGAATTAAGGTCACTAATTAGTAAAGAACTCCCCTCCTTGGTTGTCAAGGTCTTAATTTAAAGAAAGATATCACGATCTTCAGGGAAGAGACCAATGCTGGCGTGATGAATGAACATGTTTGCTATTAAATTAAAAAGCGACCAAAACAACAAGCGACTCGTAACGTCCACGGTGACAATGACCCGAACACGGAACAAAAACCCACAAACACAAAACAGAAAAAACAGACAGTTAAATATGGCTCCCAATCCCAGACAACCAGCCAGCAGCTGACTTTTCGTTGCCTCTGATTTGGTAGTCA